>NW_026604567.1:0-196387 GCF_024763615.1 Phlebotomus papatasi
TTAGAAAAGTCTTTCTGGGTTATTGCAATCAAAGAGTTTATTAAATGCCTGTGTGAATCTCCAAACCATTAAATAAAGAAAAAATCAATAAAAATCAGATCCTTTATTTTGTAAATGACAGACCCATTGATCACTTAGAAAAGTCTTTCTGGGTTATTGCAATCAAAGAATTTATCAAATGCCTGTGTGAAACTCCAAATCGTTAAATAAAAAAAAATCAATAAAAATCAGATCCTTTATTTTGTAAATGACAGACCCCTTGATCACTTAGAAAAGTCTTTCTGGGTTATTGCAATCAAAGAATTTATTAAATGCCTGTGTGCAACTCCAAACCATTAAATAAAAAAAGTCAATAAATATTAGATCCTTTATTTTGTAAATGACAAACCCCTTGATCACTTAAAAGTCTTTCTGGGTTATTGCAATCAAAGAATTTATCAAATGCCTGTGTGAAACTACAAACCATTAAATAAAAAAAGTCAATATATATTTGATCCTTTATTTTGTAAATGACAGATCCCTTGTTCACTTAGAAAAGTCTTTCTGGGTTATTGCAATCAAAGAATTTTTCAAATGCCTGTGTGAAACTCCAAACCGTTAAATAAAAAAAAATCAATAAAAATCAGATCCTTTATTTTGTAAATGACAGACCCCTTGATCACTTAAAAGCCTTTCTAGGTTATTGCAATCAAAGAATTTTTCAAATGCCTGTGTGAAACTCCAAACCGTTAAATAAAAAAAATCAGATCCTTTATTTTGTAAATGACAGACCCCTTGATCACTTAAAAGTCTTTCTGGGTTATTGCAATCAAAGAATTTATCAAATGCCTGTGTGAATCTCCAAACCATTATATAAAGAAAAATCAATAAAAATCAGATCCTTTATTTTGTAAATGACAAACCCCTTGATCACTTAAAAGTCTTTCTGGGTTATTGCAATCAAAGAATTTATCAAATGCCTGTGTAAAACTCCAAACCATTAAATAAAAAAAAAATCAATAAAAATCAGATCCTTTATTTTGTAAATGACAGACCCCTTGATCACTTAAAAGTCTTTCTGGGTTATTGCAATCAAAGAATTTATCAAATGCCTGTGTGCAACTCCAAACCATTAAATAAAAAAAGTCAATAAATATTAGATCCTTTATTTTGTAAATGACAAACCCCTTGATCACTTAAAAGTCTTTCTAGGTTATTGCAATCAAAGAATTTAACAAATGCCTGTGTGAAACTCCAAAACATTCAATAAAAAAAGTTAATAAATATTTGATCCTTTATTTTGTAAATGACAGACCCCTTGATCACTTAAAAGTCTTTCTGGGTTATTGCAATCAAAGAATTTATCAAATGCCTGTGTGAAACTCCAAACCATTAAATAAAAAAAGTCAATAAATATTAGATCCTTTATTTTGTAAATGACAGACCCCTTGATCACTTAGAAAAGTCTTTCTGGGTTATTGCAATCAAAGAGTTTATTAAATGCCTGTGTGAATCTCTAAACCATTAAATAAATAAAAAAAGTCAATAAATATTAGATCCTTTATTTTGTAAATGACAAACCCCTTGATCACTTAAAAGTCTTTCTGGGTTATTGCAATCAAAGAATTTATCAAATGCCTGTATGAAACTCCAAACCATTAAATAAAAAAAGTCAATAAATATTAGATCTTTTATTTTGCAAATGACAGACCCCTTGATCACTTAGAAAAGTCTTTCTGGGTTATTGCAATCAAAGAATTTATTAAATGCCTGTGTAAAACTCCAAACCATTAAATAAAAAAAAATCAATAAAAATCAGATCCTTTATTTTGTAAATGACAGACCCCTTGATCACTTAGAAAAGTCTTTCTGGGTTACTGCAATCAAAGAGTTTATTAAATGCCTGTGTGAATCTCCAAACCATTAAATAAATAAAAAATCAATAAAAATCAGATCCTTTATTTTGTAAATGACAGACCCATTGATCACTTAGAAAAGTCTTTCTGGGTTATTGCAATCAAAGAATTCATCAAATGCCTGTGTGAAACTCTAAACCATTAAATAAAAAAAAGTCAATAAATATTAGAACCTTTATTTTGTAAATGACATACCCCTTGATCACTTAGAAAAGTCTTTCTGGGTTATTGCAATCAAAGAATTTATCAAATGCCTGTGTGAATCTCCAAACCATTAAATAAAAAAAAATCAATAAAAATCAGATCCTTTATTTTGTAAATGACAAACCCCTTGATCACTTAAAAGTCTTTCTGGGTTATTGCAATCAAAGAATTTATCAAATGCCTGTGTGCAACTCCAAACCATTAAATAAAAAAAGTCAATAAATATTAGATCCTTTATTTTGTAAATGACAGACCCCTTGATCACTTAGAAAAGTCTTTCTGGGTTATTGCAATCAAAGAATTTATCAAATGCCTGTGTGAAACTAAAAACCATTAAATAAAAAAAAATCAATAAAAATCAGATCCTTTATTTTGTAAATGACAGACCCCTTGATCACTTAGAAAAGTCTTTCTGGGTTATTGCAATCAAAGAGTTTATTAAATGCCTGTGTGAATCTCCAAACCATTAAATAAATAAAAAATCAATAAAAATCAGATCCTTTATTTTGTAAATGACAGACCCATTGATCACTTAGAAAAGTCTTTCTGGGTTATTGCAATCAAAGAATTTATCAAATGCCTGTGTGAAACTCCAAACCGTTAAATAAAAAAAAAATCAATAAAAATCAGATCCTTTATTTTGTAAATGACAGACCCGTTGATCACTTAGAAAAGTCTTTCTGGGTTATTGCAATCAAAGAATTTATTAAATGCCTGTGTGCAACTCCAAACCATTAAATAAAAAACGTCAATAAATATTAGATCCTTTATTTTGTAAATGACACACCCCTTGATCACTTAAAAGTCTTTCTGGGTTATTGCAATCAAAGAATTTATCAAATGCCTGTGTGAAACTCCAAACCATTAAATAAAAAAAAGTCAATAAATATTAGATCCTTTATTTTGTAAATGACAGACCCGTTGATCACTTAGAAAAGTCTTTCTGGGTTATTGCAATCAAAGAATTTATTAAATGCCTGTGTAAAACTCCAAACCATTAAATAAAAAAAAATCAATAAAAATCAGATCCTTTATTTTGTAAATGACAGACCCCTTGATCACTTAGAAAAGTCTTTCTGGGTTATTGCAATCAAAGAGTTTATTAAATGCCTGTGTGAATCTCCAAACCATTAAATAAATAAAAAATCAATAAAAATCAGATCCTTTATTTTGTAAATGACAGACCCATTGATCACTTAGAAAAGTCTTTCTGGGTTATTGCAATCAAAGAATTTATCAAATGCCTGTGTGAAACTACAAACCATTAAATAAAAAAAGTCAATATATATTTGATCCTTTATTTTGTAAATGACAGATCCCTTGTTCACTTAAAAGTCTTTCTGGGTTATTGCAATCAAAGAATTTATCAAATGCCTGTGTGAAACTCCAAACCATTAAATAAAAAAAGTCAATAAATATTAGATCCTTTATTTTGTAAATGACAGACCCCTTGATCACTTAGAAAAGTCTTTCTGGGTTATTGCAATCAAAGAATTTATTAAATGCCTGTGTAAAACTCCAAACCATTAAATAAAAAAAAATCAATAAAAATCAGATCCTTTATTTTGTAAATGACAGACCCCTTGATCACTTAAAAGTCTTTCTGGGTTATTGCAATCAAAGAATTTATCAAATGCCTGTGTGCAACTCCAAACCATTAAATAAAAAAAGTCAATAAATATTAGATCCTTTATTTTGTAAATGACAGACCCCTTGATCACTTAGAAAAGTCTTTCTGGGTTATTGCAATCAAAGAGTTTATTAAATGCCTGTGTGAATCTCCAAACCATTAAATAAATAAAAAAAGTCAATAAATATTAGATCCTTTATTTTGTAAATGACAAACCCCTTGATTACTTAAAAGTCTTTCTGGGTTATTGCAATCAAAGAATTAATCAAATGCCTGTGTGAAACTCCAAACCATTAAATAAATAAAAAAAGTCAATAAATATTAGATCCTTTATTTTGTAAATGACAAACCCCTTGATCACTTAAAAGTCTTTCTGGGTTATTGCAATCAAAGAATTTATCAAATGCCTGTGTGAAACTCCAAACCGTTAAATAAAAAAAAAAATCAATAAAAATCAGATCCTTTATTTTGTAAATGACAGACCCCTTGATCACTTAAAAGTCTTTCTAGGTTATTGCAATCAAAGAATTTATCAAATGCCTGTGTGAAACTCCAAAACATTAAATAAAAAAAGTTAATAAATATTTGATCCTTTATTTTGTAAATGACAGACCCCTTGATCACTTAAAAGTCTTTCTGGGTTATTGCAATCAAAGAATTTATCAAATGCCTGTGTGAATCTCCAAACCATTAAATAAAGAAAAAATCAATAAAAATCAGATCCTTTATTTTGTAAATGACAAACCCCTTGATCACTTAAAAGTCTTTCTGGGTTATTGCAATCAAAGAATTTATCAAATGCCTGTGTGCAACTCCAAACCATTAAATAAAAAAGTCAATAAATATTAGATCCTTTATTTTGTAAATGACAAACCCCTTGATCACTTAAAAGTCTTTCTGGGTTATTGCAATCAAAGAATTTATCAAATGCCTGTGTGAAACTCCAAACCATTAAATAAAAAAAGTCAATAAATATTAGATCCTTTATTTTGTAAATGACAGACCCCTTGATCACTTAGAAAAGTCTTTCTGGGTTATTGCAATCAAAGAATTTATTAAATGCCTGTGTAAAACTCCAAACCATTAAATAAAAAAAAATCAATAAAAATCAGATCCTTTATTTTGTAAATGACAGACCCCTTGATCACTTAAAAGTCTTTCTGGGTTATTGCAATCAAAGAATTTATCAAATGCCTGTGTGCAACTCCAAACCATTAAATAAAAAAAGTCAATAAATATTAGATCCTTTATTTTGTAAATGACAGACCCCTTGATCACTTAGAAAAGTCTTTCTGGGTTATTGCAATCAAAGAGTTTATTAAATGCCTGTGTGAATCTCCAAACCATTAAATAAATAAAAAAAGTCAATAAATATTAGATCCTTTATTTTGTAAATGACAAACCCCTTGATTACTTAAAAGTCTTTCTGGGTTATTGCAATCAAAGAATTAATCAAATGCCTGTGTGAAACTCCAAACCATTAAATAAATAAAAAAAGTCAATAAATATTAGATCCTTTATTTTGTAAATGACAAACCCCTTGATCACTTAAAAGTCTTTCTGGGTTATTGCAATCAAAGAATTTATCAAATGCCTGTGTGAAACTCCAAACCATTAAATAAAAAAAGTCAATAAATATTAGATCCTTTATTTTGTAAATGACAAACCCCTTGATCACTTAAAAGTCTTTCTAGGTTATTGCAATCAAAGAATTTATTAAATGCCTGTGTAAAACTCCAAACCATTAAATAAAAAAAATCAATAAAAATCAGATCCTTTATTTTGTAAATGACAGACCCCTTGATCACTTAGAAAAGTCTTTCTGGGTTATTGCAATCAAAGAGTTTATTAAATGCCTGTGTGAATCTCCAAACCATTAAATAAATAAAAAAAAGTCAATAAATATTAGATCCTTTATTTTGTAAATGACAAACCCCTTGATCACTTAAAAGTCTTTCTGGGTTATTGCAATCAAAGAATTTATCAAATGCCTGTGTGAAACTCCAAACCATTAAATAAAAAAAGTCAATAAATATTAGATCCTTTATTTTGTAAATGACAAACCCCTTGATCACTTAAAAGTCTTTCTAGGTTATTGCAATCAAAGAATTTATTAAATGCCTGTGTAAAACTCCAAACCATTAAATAAAAAAAAATCAATAAAAATCAGATCCTTTATTTTGTAAATGACAGACCCCTTGATCACTTAAAAGTCTTTCTGGGTTATTGCAATCAAAGAATTTATCAAATGCCTGTGTGCAACTCCAAACCAAAGAGTTTATTAAATGCCTGTGTGTAAATGACAGACCCCTTGATCACTTAAAAGTCTTTCTGGGTTATTGCAATCAAAGAATTTATCAAATGCCTGTGTGCAACTAAATAAAAAAAGTCAATAAATATTAGATCCTTTATTTTGTAAATGACAGACCCCTTGATCACTTAGAAAAGTCTTTCTGGGTTATTGCAATCAAAGAGTTTATTAAATGCCTGTGTGAATCTCCAAACCATTAAATAAATAAAAAAAGTCAATAAATATTAGATCCTTTATTTTGTAAATGACAGACCCCTTGATCACTTAGAAAAGTCTTTCTGGGTTATTGCAATCAAAGAGTTTATTAAATGCCTGTGTGAATCTCCAAACCATTAAATAAATAAAAAAAGTCAATAAATATTAGATCCTTTATTTTGTAAATGACAAACCCCTTGATCACTTAAAAGTCTTTCTGGGTTATTGCAATCAAAGAATTTATCAAATGCCTGTGTGAATCTCCAAACCATTAAATAAAGAAAAAATCAATAAAAATCAGATCCTTTATTTTGTAAATGACAAACCCCTTGATCACTTAAAAGTCTTTCTGGGTTATTGCAATCAAAGAATTTATCAAATGCCTGTGTGCAACTCCAAACCATTAAATAAAAAAAGTCAATAAATATTAGATCCTTTATTTTGTAAATGACAAACCCCTTGATCACTTAAAAGTCTTTCTGGGTTATTGCAATCAAAGAATTTATCAAATGCCTGTGTGAAACTCCAAACCATTAAATAAAAAAAGTCAATAAATATTAGATCCTTTATTTTGTAAATGACAGACCCCTTGATCACTTAGAAAAGTCTTTCTGGGTTATTGCAATCAAAGAATTTATTAAATGCCTGTGTAAAACTCCAAACCATTAAATAAAAAAAAATCAATAAAAATCAGATCCTTTATTTTGTAAATGACAGACCCCTTGATCACTTAAAAGTCTTTCTGGGTTATTGCAATCAAAGAGTTTATTAAATGCCTGTGTGAATCTCCAAACCATTAAATAAATAAAAAATCAATAAAAATCAGATCCTTTATTTTGTAAATGACAGACCCATTGATCACTTAGAAAAGTCTTTCTGGGTTATTGCAATCAAAGAATTTATCAAATGCCTGTGTGAAACTCCAAACCGTTAAATAAAAAAAAAATCAATAAAAATCAGATCCTTTATTTTGTAAATGACAGACCCGTTGATCACTTAGAAAAGTCTTTCTGGGTTATTGCAATCAAAGAATTTATTAAATGCCTGTGTGCAACTCCAAACCATTAAATAAAAAAAGTCAATAAATATTAGATCCTTTATTTTGTAAATGACAAACCCCTTGATCACTTAAAAGTCTTTCTGGGTTATTGCAATCAAAGAATTTATCAAATGCCTGTGCGAAACTCCAAACCATTAAATAAAAAAGGTCAATAAATATTAGATCCTTTATTTTGTAAATGACAGACCCCTTGATCACTTAGAAAAGTCTTTCTGGGTTATTGCAATCAAAGAATTTATTAAATGCCTGTGTAAAACTCCAAACCATTAAATAAAAAAAAATCAATAGAAATCAGATCCTTTATTTTGTAAATGACAGACCCCTTGATCACTTAGAAAAGTCTTTCTGGGTTATTGCAATCAAAGAGTTTATTAAATGCCTGTGTGAATCTCCAAACCATTAAATAAATAAAAAATCAATAAAAATCAGATCCTTTATTTTGTAAATGACAGACCCATTGATCACTTAGAAAAGTCTTTCTGGGTTATTGCAATCAAAGAATTTATCAAATGCCTGTGTGAAACTACAAACCATTAAATAAAAAAAGTCAATATATATTTGATCCTTTATTTTGTAAATGACAGATCCCTTGTTCACTTAGAAAAGTCTTTCTGGGTTATTGCAATCAAAGAATTTTTCAAATGCCTGTGTGAAACTCCAAACCGTTAAATAAAAAAAAAATCAATAAAAATCAGATCCTTTATTTTGTAAATGACAACCCCTTGATCACTTAAAAGTCTTTCTAGGTTATTGCAATCAAAGAATTTATCAAATGCCTGTGTGAAACTCCAGAACATTAAATAAAAAAAGTTAATAAATATTTGATCCTTTATTTTGTAAATGACAGACCCCTTGATCACTTAAAAGTCTTTCTGGGTTATTGCAATCAAAGAATTTATCAAATGCCTGTGTGAATCTCCAAACCATTAAATAAAGAAAAAATCAATAAAAATCAGATCCTTTATTTTGTAAATGACAAACCCCTTGATCACTTAAAAGTCTTTCTGGGTTATTGCAATCAAAGAATTTATCAAATGCCTGTGTGCAACTCCAAACCATTAAATAAAAAAGTCAATAAATATTAGATCCTTTATTTTGTAAATGACAAACCCCTTGATCACTTAAAAGTCTTTCTGGGTTATTGCAATCAAAGAATTTATCAAATGCCTGTGTGAAACTCCAAACCATTAAATAAAAAAAGTCAATAAATATTAGATCCTTTATTTTGTAAATGACAGACCCCTTGATCACTTAGAAAAGTCTTTCTGGGTTATTGCAATCAAAGAATTTATTAAATGCCTGTGTAAAACTCCAAACCATTAAATAAAAAAAAATCAATAAAAATCAGATCCTTTATTTTGTAAATGACAGACCCCTTGATCACTTAAAAGTCTTTCTGGGTTATTGCAATCAAAGAATTTATCAAATGCCTGTGTGCAACTCCAAACCATTAAATAAAAAAAGTCAATAAATATTAGATCCTTTATTTTGTAAATGACAGACCCCTTGATCACTTAGAAAAGTCTTTCTGGGTTATTGCAATCAAAGAGTTTATTAAATGCCTGTGTGAATCTCCAAACCATTAAATAAATAAAAAAAGTCAATAAGTATTAGATCCTTTATTTTGTAAATGACAAACCCCTTGATCACTTAAAAGTCTTTCTGGGTTATTGCAATCAAAGAATTTATCAAATGCCTGTGTGAAACTCCAAACCATTAAATAAATAAAAAAAGTCAATAAATATTAGATCCTTTATTTTGTAAATGACAAACCCCTTGATCACTTAAAAGTCTTTCTAGGTTATTGCAATCAAAGAATTTATTAAATGCCTGTGTAAAACTCCAAACCATTAAATAAAAAAAATCAATAAAAATCAGATCCTTTATTTTGTAAATGACAGACCCCTTGATCACTTAGAAAAGTCTTTCTGGGTTATTGCAATCAAAGAGTTTATTAAATGCCTGTGTGAATCTCCAAACCATTAAATAAATAAAAAAAGTCAATAAATATTAGATCCTTTATTTTGTAAATGACAAACCCCTTGATCACTTAAAAGTCTTTCTGGGTTATTGCAATGAAAGAGTTTATTAAATGCCTGTGTGAATCTCCAAACCATTAAATAAATAAAAAAAGTCAATAAATATTAGATCCTTTATTTTGTAAATGACAAACCCCTTGATCACTTAAAAGTCTTTCTGGGTTATTGCAATCAAAGAATTTATCAAATGCCTGTGTGAATCTCCAAACCATTAAATAAAGAAAAAATCAATAAAAATCAGATCCTTTATTTTGTAAATGACAAACACCTTGATCACTTAAAAGTCTTTCTGGGTTATTGCAATCAAAGAATTTATCAAATGCCTGTGTGCAACTCCAAACCATTAAATAAAAAAAGTCAATAAATATTAGATCCTTTATTTTGTAAATGACAAACCCCTTGATCACTTAAAAGTCTTTCTGGGTTATTGCAATCAAATAATTTATCAAATGCCTGTGTGAAACTCCAAACCATTAAATAAAAAAAAATCAATAAAAATCAGATCCTTTATTTTGTAAATGACAGACCCCTTGATCACTTAGAAAAGTCTTTCTGGGTTATTGCAATCAAAGAGTTTATTAAATGCCTGTGTGAATCTCCAAACCATTAAATAAATAAAAAATCAATAAAAATCAGATCCTTTATTTTGTAAATGACAGACCCATTGATCACTTAGAAAAGTCTTTCTGGGTTATTGCAATCAAAGAATTTATCAAATGCCTGTGTGAAACTCCAAACCGTTAAATAAAAAAAAATCAATAAAAATCAGATCCTTTATTTTGTAAATGACAGACCCGTTGATCACTTAGAAAAGTCTTTCTGGGTTATTGCAATCAAAGAATTTATTAAATGCCTGTGTGCAACTCCAAACCATTAAATAAAAAAAGTCAATAAATATTAGATCCTTTATTTTGTAAATGACAGACCCATTGATCACTTAGAAAAGTCTTTCTGGGTTATTGCAATCAAAGAATTTATCAAATGCCTGTGTGAAACTCCAAACCGTTAAATAAAAAAAAAATCAATAAAAATCAGATCCTTTATTTTGTAAATGACAGACCCGTTGATCACTTAGAAAAGTCTTTCTGGGTTATTGCAATCAAAGAATTTATTAAATGCCTGTGTGCAACTCCAAACCATTAAATAAAAAAAGTCAATAAATATTAGATCCTTTATTTTGTAAATGACAAACCCCTTGATCACTTAAAAGTCTTTCTGGGTTATTGCAATCAAAGAATTTATCAAATGCCTGTGTGAAACTCCAAACCATTAAATAAAAAAAGTCAATAAATATTAGATCCTTTATTTTGTAAATGACAGACCCCTTGATCACTTAGAAAAGTCTTTCTGGGTTATTGCAATCAAAGAATTTATTAAATGCCTGTGTAAAACTCCAAACCATTAAATAAAAAAAAAATCAATAAAAATGAGATCCTTTATTTTGTAAATGACAGACCCCTTGATCACTTAGAAAAGTCTTTCTGGGTTATTGCAATCAAAGAGTTTATTAAATGCCTGTGTGAATCTCCAAACCATTAAATAAATAAAAAATCAATAAAAATCAGATCCTTTATTTTGTAAATGACAGACCCATTGATCACTTAGAAAAGTCTTTCTGGGTTATTGCAATCAAAGAATTTATCAAATGCCTGTGTGAAACTACAAACCATTAAATAAAAAAAGTCAATATATATTTGATCCTTTATTTTGTAAATGAGAGATCCCTTGTTCACTTAGAAAAGTCTTTCTGGGTTATTGCAATCAAAGAATTTTTCAAATGCCTGTGTGAAACTCCAAACCGTTAAATAAAAAAAAAATCAATAAAAATCAGATCCTTTATTTTGTAAATGACAGACCCCTTGATCACTTAAAAGTCTTTCTGGGTTATTGCAATCAAAGAATTTATCAAATGCCTGTGTGAATCTTCAAACCATTAAATAAAGAAAAAATCAATAAAAATCAGATCCTTTATTTTGTAAATGACAAACCCCTTGATCACTTAAAAGTCTTTCTGGGTTATTGCAATCAAAGAATTTATCAAATGCCTGTGTGAAACTCCAAACCATTAAATAAAAAAAGTCAATAAATATTAGATCCTTTATTTTGTAAATGACAAACCCCTTGATCACTTAGAAAAGTCTTTCTGGGTTATTGCAATCAAAGAATTTATTAAATGCCAAGTCAATAAATATTGGATCCTTTATTTTGTAAATGACAAACCCCTTGATCACTTGACAAACCCCTTGATCACTTAAAAGTCTTTCTGGGTTATTGCAATCAAAGAATTTATCAAATGCCTGTGTGAAACTCCAAACCATTAAATAAAAAAAGTCAATAAATATTAGATCCTTTATTTTGTAAATGACAGACCCCTTGATCACTTAGAAAAGTCTTTCTGGGTTATTGCAATCAAAGAATTTATTAAATGCCTGTGTAAAACTCCAAACCATTAAATAAAAAAAAATCAATAAAAATCAGATCCTTTATTTTGTAAATGACAGACCCCTTGATCACTTAGAAAAGTCTTTCTGGGTTATTGCAATCAAAGAATTTATCAAATGCCTGTGTGAATCTCCAAACCATTAAATAAATAAAAAATCAATAAAAATGAGATCCTTTATTTTGTAAATGACAGACCCATTGATCACTTAGAAAAGTCTTTCTGGGTTATTGCAATCAAAGAATTTATCAAATGCCTGTGTGAAACTCCAAACCGTTAAATAAAAAAAAAATCAATAAAAATCAGATCCTTTATTTTGTAAATCACAGACCCGTTGATCACTTAGAAAAGTCTTTCTGGGTTATTGCAATCAAAGAATTTATTAAATGCCTGTGTAAAACTCCAAACCATTAAATAAAAAAAATCAATAAAAATCAGATCCTTTATTTTGTAAATGACAGACCCCTTGATCACTTAGAAAAGTCTTTCTGGGTTATTGCAATCAAAGAGTTTATTAAATGCCTGTGTGAATCTCCAAACCATCAAATAAATAAAAAATCAATAAAAATCAGATCCTTTATTTTGTAAATGACAGACCCATTGATCACTTAGAAAAGTCTTTCTGGGTTATTGCAATCAAAGAATTTATCAAATGCCTGTGTGAAACTCCAAAACATTAAATAAAAAAAGTTAATAAATATTTGATCCTTTATTTTGTAAATGACAGATCCCTTGTTCACTTAGAAAAGTCTTTCTGGGTTATTGCAATCAAAGAATTTATCAAATGCCTGTGTGAATCTCCAAACCTTGTTCACTTAGAAAAGTCTTTCTGGGTTATTGCAATCAAAGAATTTATCAAATGCCTGTGTGAATCTCCAAACCATTAAATAAAGAAAAAATCAATAAAAATCAGATCCTTTATTTTGTAAATGACAAACCCCTTGATCACTTAAAAGTCTTTCTGGGTTATTGCAATCAAAGAATTTATCAAATGCCTGTGTGCAACTCCAAACCATTAAATAAAAAAGTCAATAAATATTAGATCCTTTATTTTGTAAATGACAAACCCCTTGATCACTTAAAAGTCTTTCTGGGTTATTGCAATCAAAGAATTTATCAAATGCCTGTGTGAAACTCCAAACCATTAAATAAAAAAAGTCAATAAATATTAGATCCTTTATTTTGTAAATGACAGACCCCTTGATCACTTAGAAAAGTCTTTCTGGGTTATTGCAATCGAAGAATTTATTAAATGCCTGTGTAAAACTCCAAACCATTAAATAAAAAAAAATCAATAAAAATCAGATCCTTTATTTTGTAAATGACAGACCCCTTGATCACTTAAAAGTCTTTCTGGGTTATTGCAATCAAAGAATTTATCAAATGCCTGTGTGCAACTCCAAACCATTAAATAAAAAAAAGTCAATAAATATTAGATCCTTTATTTTGTAAATGACAAACCCCTTGATCACTTAAAAGTCTTTCTGGGTTATTGCAATCAAAGAATTTATCAAATGCCTGTGTGAAACTCCAAACCATTAAATAAAAAAAGTCAATAAATATTAGATCCTTTATTTTGTAAATGACAGACCCCTTGATCACTTAGAAAAGTCTTTCTGGGTTATTGCAATCAAAGAATTTATTAAATGCCTGTGTAAAACTCCAAACCATTAAATAAAAAAAATCAATAAAAATCAGATCCTTTATTTTGTAAATGACAGACCCCTTGATCACTTAGAAAAGTCTTTCTGGGTTATTGCAATCAAAGAGTTTATTAAATGCCTGTGTGAATCTCCAAACCATTAATTAAAAAAAAATCAATAAAAATCAGATCCTTTATTTTGTAAATGACAGACCCCTTGATCACTTAAAAGTCTTTCTGGGTTATTGCAATCAAAGAATTTATCAAATGCCTGTGTGCAACTCCAAACCATTAAATAAAAAAGTCAATAAATATTAGATCCTTTATTTTGTAAATGACAAACCCCTTGATCACTTAAAAGTCTTTCTGGGTTATTGCAATCAAAGAATTTATCAAATGCCTGTGTGAAACTCCAAACCATTAAATAAAAAAGTCAATAAATATTAGATCCTTTATTTTGTAAATGACAAACCCCTTGATCACTTAAAAGTCTTTCTGGGTTATTGCAATCAAAGAATTTATCAAATGCCTGTGTGAAACTCCAAACCGTTAAATAAAAAAAAAATCAATAAAAATCAGATCCTTTATTTTGTAAATGACAGACCCCTTGATCACTTAAAAGTCTTTCTAGGTTATTGCAATCAAAGAATTTATCAAATGCCTGTGTGAAACTCCAAAACATTAAATAAAAAAAGTTAATAAATATTTGATCCTTTATTTTGTAAATGACAGACCCCTTGATCACTTAAAAGTCTTTCTGGGTTATTGCAATCAAAGAATTTATCAAATGCCTGTGTGAATCTCCAAACCATTAAATAAAGAAAAAATCAATAAAAATCAGATCCTTTATTTTGTAAATGACAAACCCCTTGATCACTTAAAAGTCTTTCTGGGTTATTGCAATCAAAGAATTTATCAAATGCCTGTGTGCAACTCCAAACCATTAAATAAAAAAGTCAATAAATATTAGATCCTTTATTTTGTAAATGACAAACCCCTTGATCACTTAAAAGTCTTTCTGGGTTATTGCAATCAAAGAATTTATCAAATGCCTGTGTGAAACTCCAAACCATTAAATAAAAAAAGTCAATAAATATTAGATCCTTTATTTTGTAAATGACAGACCCCTTGATCACTTAGAAAAGTCTTTCTGGGTTATTGCAATCAAAGAATTTATTAAATGCCTGTGTAAAACTCCAAACCATTAAATAAAAAAAAATCAATAAAAATCAGATCCTTTATTTTGTAAATGACAGACCCCTTGATCACTTAAAAGTCTTTCTGGGTTATTGCAATCAAAGAATTTATCAAATGCCTGTGTGCAACTCCAAACCATTAAATAAAAAAAGTCAATAAATATTAGATCCTTTATTTTGTAAATGACAGATCCCTTGATCACTTAGAAAAGTCTTTCTGGGTTATTGCAATCAAAGAGTTTATTAAATGCCTGTGTGAATCTCCAAACCATTAAATAAATAAAAAAAGTCAATAAATATTAGATCCTTTATTTTGTAAATGACAAACCCCTTGATCACTTAAAAGTCTTTCTGGGTTATTGCAATCAAAGAATTTATCAAATGCCTGTGTGAAACTCCAAACCATTAAATAAATAAAAAAAGTCAATAAATATTAGATCCTTTATTTTGTAAATGACAAACCCCTTGATCACTTAAAAGTCTTTCTGGGTTATTGCAATCAAAGAATTTATCAAATGCCTGTGTGAAACTCCAAACCATTAAATAAAAAAAGTCAATAAATATTAGATCCTTTATTTTGTAAATGACAAACCCCTTGATCACTTAAAAGTCTTTCTAGGTTATTGCAATCAAAGAATTTATTAAATGCCTGTGTAAAACTCCAAACCATTAAATAAAAAAAATCAATAAAAATCAGATCCTTTATTTTGTAAATGACAGACCCCTTGATCACTTAGAAAAGTCTTTCTGGGTTATTGCAATCAAAGAGTTTATTAAATGCCTGTGTGAATCTCCAAACCATTAAATAAATAAAAAAAGTCAATAAATATTAGATCCTTTATTTTGTAAATGACAAACCCCTTGATCACTTAAAAGTCTTTCTGGGTTATTGCAATGAAAGAGTTTATTAAATGCCTGTGTGAATCTCCAAGCCATTAAATAAATAAAAAAAGTCAATAAATATTAGATCCTTTATTTTGTAAATGACAAACCCCTTGATCACTTAAAAGTCTTTCTGGGTTATTGCAATCAAAGAATTTATCAAATGCCTGTGTGAATCTCCAAACCATTAAATAAAGAAAAAATCAATAAAAATCAGATCCTTTATTTTGTAAATGACAAACACCTTGATCACTTAAAAGTCTTTCTGGGTTATTGCAATCAAAGAATTTATCAAATGCCTGTGTGCAACTCCAAACCATTAAATAAAAAAAGTCAATAAATATTAGATCCTTTATTTTGTAAATGACAAACCCCTTGATCACTTAAAAGTCTTTCTGGGTTATTGCAATCAAATAATTTATCAAATGCCTGTGTGAAACTCCAAACCATTAAATAAAAAAAAATCAATAAAAATCAGATCCTTTATTTTGTAAATGACAGACCCCTTGATCACTTAGAAAAGTCTTTCTGGGTTATTGCAATCAAAGAGTTTATTAAATGCCTGTGTGAATCTCCAAACCATTAAATAAATAAAAAATCAATAAAAATCAGATCCTTTATTTTGTAAATGACAGACCCATTGATCACTTAGAAAAGTCTTTCTGGGTTATTGCAATCAAAGAATTTATCAAATGCCTGTGTGAAACTCCAAACCGTTAAATAAAAAAAAATCAATAAAAATCAGATCCTTTATTTTGTAAATGACAGACCCGTTGATCACTTAGAAAAGTCTTTCTGGGTTATTGCAATCAAAGAATTTATTAAATGCCTGTGTGCAACTCCAAACCATTAAATAAAAAAAGTCAATAAATATTAGATCCTTTATTTTGTAAATGACAGACCCATTGATCACTTAGAAAAGTCTTTCTGGGTTATTGCAATCAAAGAATTTATCAAATGCCTGTGTGAAACTCCAAACCGTTAAATAAAAAAAAATCAATAAAAATCAGATCCTTTATTTTGTAAATGACAGACCCGTTGATCACTTAGAAAAGTCTTTCTGGGTTATTGCAATCAAAGAATTTATTAAATGCCTGTGTGCAACTCCAAACCATTAAATAAAAAAAGTCAATAAATATTAGATCCTTTATTTTGTAAATGACAAACCCCTTGATCACTTAAAAGTCTTTCTGGGTTATTGCAATCAAAGAATTTATCAAATGCCTGTGTGAAACTCCAAACCATTAAATAAAAAAAGTCAATAAATATTAGATCCTTTATTTTGTAAATGACAGACCCCTTGATCACTTAGAAAAGTCTTTCTGGGTTATTGCAATCAAAGAATTTATTAAATGCCTGTGTAAAACTCCAAACCATTAAATAAAAAAAAAATCAATAAAAATCAGATCCTTTATTTTGTAAATGACAGACCCCTTGATCACTTAGAAAAGTCTTTCTGGGTTATTGCAATCAAAGAGTTTATTAAATGCCTGTGTGAATCTCCAAACCATTAAATAAATAAAAAATCAATAAAAATCAGATCCTTTATTTTGTAAATGACAGACCCATTGATCACTTAGAAAAGTCTTTCTGGGTTATTGCAATCAAAGAATTTATCAAATGCCTGTGTGAAACTCCAAACCATTAAATAAAAAAAGTCAATATATATTTGATCCTTTATTTTGTAAATGAGAGATCCCTTGTTCACTTAGAAAAGTCTTTCTGGGTTATTGCAATCAAAGAATTTTTCAAATGCCTGTGTGAAACTCCAAACCGTTAAATAAAAAAAAAATCAATAAAAATCAGATCCTTTATTTTGTAAATGACAGACCCCTTGATCACTTAAAAGTCTTTCTGGGTTATTGCAATCAAAGAATTTATCAAATGCCTGTGTGAATCTTCAAACCATTAAATAAAGAAAAAATCAATAAAAATCAGATCCTTTATTTTGTAAATGACAAACCCCTTGATCACTTAAAAGTCTTTCTGGGTTATTGCAATCAAAGAATTTATCAAATGCCTGTGTGCAACTCCAAACCATTAAATAAAAAAAGTCAATAAATATTAGATCCTTTATTTTGTAAATGACAAACCCCTTGATCACTTAGAAAAGTCTTTCTGGGTTATTGCAATCAAAGAATTTATTAAATGCCTGTGTGCAACTCCAAACCATTAAATAAAAAAAGTCAATAAATATTGGATCCTTTATTTTGTAAATGACAAACCCCTTGATCACTTAAAAGTCTTTCTAGGTTATTGCAATCAAAGAATTTATCAAATGCCTGTGTGAAACTCCAAACCATTAAATAAAAAAAGTCAATAAATATTAGATCCTTTATTTTGTAAATGACAGACCCCTTGATCACTTAGAAAAGTCTTTCTGGGTTATTGCAATCAAAGAATTTATTAAATGCCTGTGTAAAACTCCAAACCATTAAATAAAAAAAAATCAATAAAAATCAGATCCTTTATTTTGTAAATGACAGACCCCTTGATCACTTAGAAAAGTCTTTCTGGGTTATTGCAATCAAAGAATTTATCAAATGCCTGTGTGAATCTCCAAACCATTAAATAAATAAAAAATCAATAAAAATGAGATCCTTTATTTTGTAAATGACAGACCCATTGATCACTTAGAAAAGTCTTTCTGGGTTATTGCAATCAAAGAATTTATCAAATGCCTGTGTGAAACTCCAAACCGTTAAATAAAAAAAAATCAATAAAAATCAGATCCTTTATTTTGTAAATGACAGACCCGTTGATCACTTAGAAAAGTCTTTCTGGGTTATTGCAATCAAAGAATTTATTAAATGCCTGTGTAAAACTCCAAACCATTAAATAAAAAAAATCAATAAAAATCAGATCCTTTATTTTGTAAATGACAGACCCCTTGATCACTTAGAAAAGTCTTTCTGGGTTATTGCAATCAAAGAGTTTATTAAATGCCTGTGTGAATCTCCAAACCATTAAATAAATAAAAAATCAATAAAAATCAGATCCTTTATTTTGTAAATGACAGACCCATTGATCACTTAGAAAAGTCTTTCTGGGTTATTGCAATCAAAGAATTTATCAAATGCCTGTGTGAAACTCCAAAACATTAAATAAAAAAAGTTAATAAATATTTGATCCTTTATTTTGTAAATGACAGATCCCTTGTTCACTTAGAAAAGTCTTTCTGGGTTATTGCAATCAAAGAATTTATCAAATGCCTGTGTGAATCTCCAAACCATTAAATAAAGAAAAAATCAATAAAAATCAGATCCTTTATTTTGTAAATGACAAACCCCTTGATCACTTAAAAGTCTTTCTGGGTTATTGCAATCAAAGAATTTATCAAATGCCTGTGTGCAACTCCAAACCATTAAATAAAAAAGTCAATAAATATTAGATCCTTTATTTTGTAAATGACAAACCCCTTGATCACTTAAAAGTCTTTCTGGGTTATTGCAATCAAAGAATTTATCAAATGCCTGTGTGAAACTCCAAACCATTAAATAAAAAAAGTCAATAAATATTAGATCCTTTATTTTGTAAATGACAGACCCCTTGATCACTTAGAAAAGTCTTTCTGGGTTATTGCAATCGAAGAATTTATTAAATGCCTGTGTAAAACTCCAAACCATTAAATAAAAAAAAATCAATAAAAATCAGATCCTTTATTTTGTAAATGACAGACCCCTTGATCACTTAAAAGTCTTTCTGGGTTATTGCAATCAAAGAATTTATCAAATGCCTGTGTGCAACTCCAAACCATTAAATAAAAAAAGTCAAAAAATATTAGATCCTTTATTTTGTAAATGACAAACCCCTTGATCACTTAAAAGTCTTTCTGGGTTATTGCAATCAAAGAATTTATCAAATGCCTGTGTGAAACTCCAAACCATTAAATAAAAAAAGTCAATAAATATTAGATCCTTTATTTTGTAAATGACAGACCCCTTGATCACTTAGAAAAGTCTTTCTGGGTTATTGCAATCAAAGAATTTATTAAATGCCTGTGTAAAACTCCAAACCATTAAATAAAAAAAATCAATAAAAATCAGATCCTTTATTTTGTAAATGACAGACCCCTTGATCACTTAGAAAAGTCTTTCTGGGTTATTGCAATCAAAGAGTTTATTAAATGCCTGTGTGAATCTCCAAACCATTAAATAAAAAAAAATCAATAAAAATCAGATCCTTTATTTTGTAAATGACAGACCCCTTGATCACTTAAAAGTCTTTTTGGGTTATTGCAATCAAAGAATTTATCAAATGCCTGTGTGCAACTCCAAACCATTAAATAAAAAAAGTCAATAAATATTAGATCCTTTATTTTGTAAATGACAAACCCCTTGATCACTTAAAAGTCTTTCTGGGTTATTGCAATCAAAGAATTTATCAAATGCCTGTGTGAAACTCCAAACCGTTAAATAAAAAAAAATCAATAAAAATCAGATCCTTTATTTTGTAAATGACAGACCCGTTGATCACTTAGAAAAGTCTTTCTGGGTTATTGCAATCAAAGAATTTATTAAATGCCTGTGTGCAACTCCAAACCATTAAATAAAAAAAGTCAATAAATATTAGATCCCTTATTTTGTAAATGACAAACCCCTTGATCACTTAAAAGTCTTTCTGGGTTATTGCAATCAAAGAATTTATCAAATGACTGTGTGAAACTCCAAACCATTAAATAAAAAAAGTCAATAAATATTAGATCCTTTATTTTGTAAATGACAGACCCCTTGATCACTTAGAAAAGTCTTTCTGGGTTATTGCAATCAAAGAATTTATTAAATGCCTGTGTAAAACTCCAAACCATTTAATAAAAAAAAATCAATAAAAATCGGATCCTTTATTTTGTAAATGACAAACCCCTTGATCACTTAAAAGTCTTTCTAGGTTATTGCAATCAAAGAATTTATCAAATGCCTGTGTGAAACTCCAAAACATTAAATAAAAAAAGTTAATAAATATTTGATCCTTTATTTTGTAAATGACAGACCCCTTGATCACTTAAAAGTCTTTCTGGGTTATTGCAATCAAAGAATTTATCAAATGCCTGTGTGAATCTTCAAACCATTAAATAAAGAAAAAATCAATAAAAATCAGATCCTTTATTTTGTAAATGACAAACCCCTTGATCACTTAAAAGTCTTTCTGGGTTATTGCAATCAAAGAATTTATCAAATGCCTGTGTGCAACTCCAAACCATTAAATAAAAAAAGTCAATAAATATTAGATCCTTTATTTTGTAAATGACAAACCCCTTGATCACTTAGAAAAGTCTTTCTGGGTTATTGCAATCAAGGAATTTATTAAATGCCTGTGTGCAACTCCAAACCATTAAATAAAAAAAGTCAATAAATATTAGATCCTTTATTTTGTAAATGACAAACCCCTTGATCACTTAAAAGTCTTTCTGGGTTATTGCAATCAAAGAATTTATCAAATGCCTGTGTGAAACTCCAAACCATTAAATAAAAAAAGTCAATAAATATTAGATCCTTTATTTTGTAAATGACAGACCCCTTGATCACTTAGAAAAGTCTTTCTGGGTTATTGCAATCAAAGAATTTATTAAATGCCTGTGTAAAACTCCAAACCATTAAATAAAAAAAAATCAATAAAAATCAGATCCTTTATTTTGTAAATGACAGACCCCTTGATCACTTAGAAAAGTCTTTCTGGGTTATTGCAATCAAAGAGTTTATTAAATGCCTGTGTGAATCTCCAAACCATTAAATAAATAAAAAATCAATAAAAATGAGATCCTTTATTTTGTAAATGACAGACCCATTGATCACTTAGAAAAGTCTTTCTGGGTTATTGCAATCAAAGAATTTATCAAATGCCTGTGTGAAACTCCAAACCGTTAAATAAAAAAAAATCAATAAAAATCAGATCCTTTATTTTGTAAATGACAGACCCGTTGATCACTTAGAAAAGTCTTTCTTGGTTATTGCAATCAAAGAATTTATTAAATGCCTGTGTAAAACTCCAAACCATTTAATAAAAAAAAATCAATAAAAATCAGATCCTTTATTTTGTAAATGACAGACCCCTTGATCACTTAGAAAAGTCTTTCTGGGTTATTGCAAATGCCTGTTGAATCTCCAAACCATTAAATAAATAAAAAATCAATAAAAATCAGATCCTTTATTTTGTATGAAAATTGATCACTTAGAAAAGTTTTTCTGGGTTATTGCAATCAAAGAATTTATCAAATGCCTGTGTGAAACTCCAAAACATTAAATCAAAGAAAAATGCCTGTGTGAATCTCCAAACCATTAAATAAATAAAAAATTTGATCCTTTATTTTGTAAATGACAGACCCATTGATCACTTAGAAAAGTTTTTCTGGGTTATTGCAATCAAAGAATTTATCAAATGCCTGTGTGAAACTCCAAAACATTAAATAAAAAAAGTTAATAAATATTTGATCCTTTATTTTGTAAATGACAGATCCCTTGTTCACTTAGAAAAGTCTTTCTGGGTTATTGCAATCAAAGAATTTATCAAATGCCTGTGTGAATCTCCAAACCATTAAATAAAGAAAAAATCAATAAAAATCAGATCCTTTATTTTGTAAATGACAAACCCCTTGATCACTTAAAAGTCTTTCTGGGTTATTGCAATCAAAGAATTTATCAAATGCCTGTGTGCAACTCCAAACCATTAAATAAAAAAAGTCGATAAATATTAGATCCTTTATTTTGTAAATGACAAACCCCTTGATCACTTAAAAGTCTTTCTGGGTTATTGCAATCAAAGAATTTATCAAATGCCTGTGTGAAACTCCAAACCATTAAATAAAAAAAGTCAATAAATATTAGATCCTTTATTTTGTAAATGACAGACCCCTTGATCACTTAGAAAAGTCTTTCTGGGTTATTGCAATCAAAGAATTTATTAAATGCCTGTGTAAAACTCCAAACCATTAAATAAAAAAAAATCAATAAAAATCAGATCCTTTATTTTGTAAATGACAGACCCCTTGATCACTTAAAAGTCTTTCTGGGTTATTGCAATCAAAGAATTTATCAAATGCCTGTGTGCAACTCCAAACCATTAAATAAAAAAAGTCAATAAATATTAGATCCTTTATTTTGTAAATGACAAACCCCTTGATCACTTAAAAGTCTTTCTGGGTTATTGCAATCAAATAATTTATCAAATGCCTGTGTGAAACTCCAAACCATTAAATAAAAAAAAATCAATAAAAATCAGATCCTTTATTTTGTAAATGACAGACCCATTGATCACTTAGAAAAGTCTTTCTGGGTTATTGCAATCAAAGAATTTATCAAATGCCTGACAGACCCCTTGATCACTTGAAAAGTCTTTCTCCAAACCTATGTGAATTCCAAAATAAATAAAAAAAATCAATAAAAATCAGATCCTTTATTTTGTAAATGACAGACCCATTGATCACTTAGAAAAGTCTTTCTGGGTTATTGCAATCAAAGAATTTATCAAATGCCTGTGTGAAACTCCAAACCGTTAAATAAAAAAAAATCAATAAAAATCAGATCCTTTATTTTGTAAATGACAGACCCGTTGATCACTTAGAAAAGTCTTTCTGGGTTATTGCAATCAAAGAATTTATTAAATGCCTGTGTGCAACTCCAAACCATTAAATAAAAAAAGTCAATAAATATTAGATCCTTTATTTTGTAAATGACAGACCCATTGATCACTTAGAAAAGTCTTTCTGGGTTATTGCAATCAAAGAATTTATCAAATGCCTGTGTGAAACTCCAAACCGTTAAATAAAAAAAAATCAATAAAAATCAGATCCTTTATTTTGTAAATGACAGACCCGTTGATCACTTAGAAAAGTCTTTCTGGGTTATTGCAATCAAAGAATTTATTAAATGCCTGTGTGCAACTCCAAACCATTAAATAAAAAAAGTCAATAAATATTAGATCCTTTATTTTGTAAATGACAAACCCCTTGATCACTTAAAAGTCTTTCTGGGTTATTGCAATCAAAGAATTTATCAAATGCCTGTGTGAAACTCCAAACCATTAAATAAAAAAAGTCAATAAATATTAGATCCTTTATTTTGTAAATGACAGACCCCTTGATCACTTAGAAAAGTCTTTCTGGGTTATTGCAATCAAAGAATTTATTAAATGCCTGTGTAAAACTCCAAACCATTAAATAAAAAAAAAATCAATAAAAATCAGATCCTTTATTTTGTAAATGACAGACCCCTTGATCACTTAGAAAAGTCTTTCTGGGTTATTGCAATCAAAGAGTTTATTAAATGCCTGTGTGAATCTCCAAACCATTAAATAAATAAAAAATCAATAAAAATCAGATCCTTTATTTTGTAAATGACAGACCCATTGATCACTTAGAAAAGTCTTTCTGGGTTATTGCAATCAAAGAATTTATCAAATGCCTGTGTGAAACTACAAACCATTAAATAAAAAAAGTCAATATATATTTGATCCTTTATTTTGTAAATGAGAGATCCCTTGTTCACTTAGAAAAGTCTTTCTGGGTTATTGCAATCAAAGAATTTTTCAAATGCCTGTGTGAAACTCCAAACCGTTAAATAAAAAAAAAATCAATAAAAATCAGATCCTTTATTTTGTAAATGACAGACCCCTTGATCACTTAAAAGTCTTTCTGGGTTATTGCAATCAAAGAATTTATCAAATGCCTGTGTGAATCTTCAAACCATTAAATAAAGAAAAAATCAATAAAAATCAGATCCTTTATTTTGTAAATGACAAACCCCTTGATCACTTAAAAGTCTTTCTGGGTTATTGCAATCAAAGAATTTATCAAATGCCTGTGTGCAACTCCAAACCATTAAATAAAAAAAGTCAATAAATATTAGATCCTTTATTTTGTAAATGACAAACCCCTTGATCACTTAGAAAAGTCTTTCTGGGTTATTGCAATCAAAGAATTTATTAAATGCCTGTGTGCAACTCCAAACCATTAAATAAAAAAAGTCAATAAATATTGGATCCTTTATTTTGTAAATGACAAACCCCTTGATCACTTAAAAGTCTTTCTGGGTTATTGCAATCAAAGAATTTATCAAATGCCTGTGTGAAACTCCAAACCATTAAATAAAAAAAGTCAATAAATATTAGATAATTTATTTTGTAAATGACAGACCCCTTGATCACTTAGAAAAGTCTTTCTGGGTTATTGCAATCAAAGAATTTATTAAATGCCTGTGTAAAACTCCAAACCATTAAATAAAAAAAAATCAATAAAAATCAGATCCTTTATTTTGTAAATGACAGACCCCTTGATCACTTAGAAAAGTCTTTCTGGGTTATTGCAATCAAAGAATTTATCAAATGCCTGTGTGAATCTCCAAACCATTAAATAAATAAAAAATCAATAAAAATGAGATCCTTTATTTTGTAAATGACAGACCCATTGATCACTTAGAAAAGTCTTTCTGGGTTATTGCAATCAAAGAATTTATCAAATGCCTGTGTGAAACTCCAAACCGTTAAATAAAAAAAAATCAATAAAAATCAGATCCTTTATTTTGTAAATGACAGACCCGTTGATCACTTAGAAAAGTCTTTCTGGGTTATTGCAATCAAAGAATTTATTAAATGCCTGTGTAAAACTCCAAACCATTAAATAAAAAAAATCAATAAAAATCAGATCCTTTATTTTGTAAATGACAGACCCCTTGATCACTTAGAAAAGTCTTTCTGGGTTATTGCAATCAAAGAGTTTATTAAATGCCTGTGTGAATCTCCAAACCATTAAATAAATAAAAAATCAATAAAAATCAGATCCTTTATTTTGTAAATGACAGACCCATTGATCACTTAGAAAAGTCTTTCTGGGTTATTGCAATCAAAGAATTTATCAAATGCCTGTGTGAAACTCCAAAACATTAAATAAAAAAAGTTAATAAATATTTGATCCTTTATTTTGTAAATGACAGATCCCTTGTTCACTTAGAAAAGTCTTTCTGGGTTATTGCAATCAAAGAATTTATCAAATGCCTGTGTGAATCTCCAAACCATTAAATAAAGAAAAAATCAATAAAAATCAGATCCTTTATTTTGTAAATGACAAACCCCTTGATCACTTAAAAGTCTTTCTGGGTTATTGCAATCAAAGAATTTATCAAATGCCTGTGTGCAACTCCAAACCATTAAATAAAAAAGTCAATAAATATTAGATCCTTTATTTTGTAAATGACAAACCCCTTGATCACTTAAAAGTCTTTCTGGGTTATTGCAATCAAAGAATTTATCAAATGCCTGTGTGAAACTCCAAACCATTAAATAAAAAAAGTCAATAAATATTAGATCCTTTATTTTGTAAATGACAGACCCCTTGATCACTTAGAAAAGTCTTTCTGGGTTATTGCAATCGAAGAATTTATTAAATGCCTGTGTAAAACTCCAAACCATTAAATAAAAAAAAATCAATAAAAATCAGATCCTTTATTTTGTAAATGACAGACCCCTTGATCACTTAAAAGTCTTTCTGGGTTATTGCAATCAAAGAATTTATCAAATGCCTGTGTGCAACTCCAAACCATTAAATAAAAAAAGTCAAAAAATATTAGATCCTTTATTTTGTAAATGACAAACCCCTTGATCACTTAAAAGTCTTTCTGGGTTATTGCAATCAAAGAATTTATCAAATGCCTGTGTGAAACTCCAAACCATTAAATAAAAAAAGTCAATAAATATTAGATCCTTTATTTTGTAAATGACAGACCCCTTGATCACTTAGAAAAGTCTTTCTGGGTTATTGCAATCAAAGAATTTATTAAATGCCTGTGTAAAACTCCAAACCATTAAATAAAAAAAATCAATAAAAATCAGATCCTTTATTTTGTAAATGACAGACCCCTTGATCACTTAGAAAAGTCTTTCTGGGTTATTGCAATCAAAGAGTTTATTAAATGCCTGTGTGAATCTCCAAACCATTAAATAAAAAAAAATCAATAAAAATCAGATCCTTTATTTTGTAAATGACAGACCCCTTGATCACTTAAAAGTCTTTCTGGGTTATTGCAATCAAAGAATTTATCAAATGCCTGTGTGCAACTCCAAACCATTAAATAAAAAAAGTCAATAAATATTAGATCCTTTATTTTGTAAATGACAAACCCCTTGATCACTTAAAAGTCTTTCTGGGTTATTGCAATCAAAGAATTTATCAAATGCCTGTGTGAAACTCCAAACCGTTAAATAAAAAAAAATCAATAAAAATCAGATCCTTTATTTTGTAAATGACAGACCCGTTGATCACTTAGAAAAGTCTTTCTGGGTTATTGCAATCAAAGAATTTATTAAATGCCTGTGTGCAACTCCAAACCATTAAATAAAAAAAGTCAATAAATATTAGATCCTTTATTTTGTAAATGACAAACCCCTTGATCACTTAAAAGTCTTTCTGGGTTATTGCAATCAAAGAATTTATCAAATGACTGTGTGAAACTCCAAACCATTAAATAAAAAAAGTCAATAAATATTAGATCCTTTATTTTGTAAATGACAGACCCCTTGATCACTTAGAAAAGTCTTTCTGGGTTATTGCAATCAAAGAATTTATTAAATGCCTGTGTAAAACTCCAAACCATTTAATAAAAAAAAATCAATAAAAATCGGATCCTTTATTTTGTAAATGACAAACCCCTTGATCACTTAAAAGTCTTTCTAGGTTATTGCAATCAAAGAATTTATCAAATGCCTGTGTGAAACTCCAAAACATTAAATAAAAAAAGTTAATAAATATTTGATCCTTTATTTTGTAAATGACAGACCCCTTGATCACTTAAAAGTCTTTCTGGGTTATTGCAATCAAAGAATTTATCAAATGCCTGTGTGAATCTTCAAACCATTAAATAAAGAAAAAATCAATAAAAATCAGATCCTTTATTTTGTAAATGACAAACCCCTTGATCACTTAAAAGTCTTTCTGGGTTATTGCAATCAAAGAATTTATCAAATGCCTGTGTGCAACTCCAAACCATTAAATAAAAAAAGTCAATAAATATTAGATCCTTTATTTTGTAAATGACAAACCCCTTGATCACTTAGAAAAGTCTTTCTGGGTTATTGCAATCAAGGAATTTATTAAATGCCTGTGTGCAACTCCAAACCATTAAATAAAAAAAGTCAATAAATATTAGATCCTTTATTTTGTAAATGACAAACCCCTTGATCACTTAAAAGTCTTTCTGGGTTATTGCAATCAAAGAATTTATCAAATGCCTGTGTGAAACTCCAAACCATTAAATAAAAAAAGTCAATAAATATTAGATCCTTTATTTTGTAAATGACAGACCCCTTGATCACTTAGAAAAGTCTTTCTGGGTTATTGCAATCAAAGAATTTATTAAATGCCTGTGTAAAACTCCAAACCATTAAATAAAAAAAAATCAATAAAAATCAGATCCTTTATTTTGTAAATGACAGACCCCTTGATCACTTAGAAAAGTCTTTCTGGGTTATTGCAATCAAAGAGTTTATTAAATGCCTGTGTGAATCTCCAAACCATTAAATAAATAAAAAATCAATAAAAATGAGATCCTTTATTTTGTAAATGACAGACCCATTGATCACTTAGAAAAGTCTTTCTGGGTTATTGCAATCAAAGAATTTATCAAATGCCTGTGTGAAACTCCAAACCGTTAAATAAAAAAAAATCAATAAAAATCAGATCCTTTATTTTGTAAATGACAGACCCGTTGATCACTTAGAAAAGTCTTTCTTGGTTATTGCAATCAAAGAATTTATTAAATGCCTGTGTAAAACTCCAAACCATTAAATAAAAAAAAATCAATAAAAATCAGATCCTTTATTTTGTAAATGACAGACCCCTTGATCACTTAGAAAAGTCTTTCTGGGTTATTGCAATCAAAGAGTTTATTAAATGCCTGTGTGAATCTCCAAACCATTAAATAAATAAAAAATCAATAAAAATCAGATCCTTTATTTTGTAAATGACAGACCCATTGATCACTTAGAAAAGTTTTTCTGGGTTATTGCAATCAAAGAATTTATCAAATGCCTGTGTGAAACTCCAAAACATTAAATAAAAAAAGTTAATAAATATTTGATCCTTTATTTTGTAAATGACAGATCCCTTGTTCACTTAGAAAAGTCTTTCTGGGTTATTGCAATCAAAGAATTTATCAAATGCCTGTGTGAATCTCCAAACCATTAAATAAAGAAAAAATCAATAAAAATCAGATCCTTTATTTTGTAAATGACAAACCCCTTGATCACTTAAAAGTCTTTCTGGGTTATTGCAATCAAAGAATTTATCAAATGCCTGTGTGCAACTCCAAACCATTAAATAAAAAAAGTCAATAAATATTAGATCCTTTATTTTGTAAATGACAAACCCCTTGATCACTTAAAAGTCTTTCTGGGTTATTGCAATCAAAGAATTTATCAAATGCCTGTGTGAAACTCCAAACCATTAAATAAAAAAAGTCAATAAATATTAGATCCTTTATTTTGTAAATGACAGACCCCTTGATCACTTAGAAAAGTCTTTCTGGGTTATTGCAATCAAAGAATTTATTAAATGCCTGTGTAAAACTCCAAACCATTAAATAAAAAAAAATCAATAAAAATCAGATCCTTTATTTTGTAAATGACAGACCCCTTGATCACTTAAAAGTCTTTCTGGGTTATTGCAATCAAAGAATTTATCAAATGCCTGTGTGCAACTCCAAACCATTAAATAAAAAAAGTCAATAAATATTAGATCCTTTATTTTGTAAATGACAAACCCCTTGATCACTTAAAAGTCTTTCTGGGTTATTGCAATCAAAGAATTTATCAAATGCCTGTGTGAAACTCCAAACCATTAAATAAAAAAAGTCAATAAATATTAGATCCTTTATTTTGTAAATGACAGACCCCTTGATCACTTAGAAAAGTCTTTCTGGGTTATTGCAATCAAAGAATTTATTAAATGCCTGTGTAAAACTCCAAACCATTAAATAAAAAAAAATCAATAAAAATCAGATCCTTTATTTTGTAAATGACAGACCCCTTGATCACTTAGAAAAGTCTTTCTGGGTTATTGCAATCAAAGAGTTTATTAAATGCCTGTGTGAATCTCCAAACCATTAAATAAATAAAAAATCAATAAAAATCAGATCCTTTATTTTGTAAATGACAGACCCATTGATCACTTAGAAAAGTCTTTCTGGGTTATTGCAATCAAAGAATTTATCAAATGCCTGTGTGAAACTCCAAACCGTTAAATAAAAAAAATCAATAAAAATCAGATCCTTTATTTTGTAAATGACAGACCCGTTGATCACTTAGAAAAGTCTTTCTGGGTTATTGCAATCAAAGAATTTATTAAATGCCTGTGTGCAACTCCAAACCATTAAATAAAAAAAGTCAATAAATATTAGATCCTTTATTTTGTAAATGACAAACCCCTTGATCACTTAAAAGTCTTTCTAGGTTATTGCAATCAAAGAATTTAACAAATGCCTGTGTGAAACTCCAAAACATTAAATAAAAAAAGTTAATAAATATTTGATCCTTTATTTTGTAAATGACAGACCCCTTGATCACTTAAAAGTCTTTCTGGGTTATTGCAATCAAAGAATTTTTCAAATGCCTGTGTGAAACTCCAAACCGTTAAATAAAAAAAAATCAATAAAAATCAGATCCTTTATTTTGTAAATGACAGACCCCTTGATCACTTAAAAGTCTTTCTAGGTTATTGCAATCAAAAAATTTTTCAAATGCCTGTGTGAAACTCCAAACCGTTAAATAAAAAAAATCAGATCCTTTATTTTGTAAATGACAGACCCCTTGATCACTTAAAAGTCTTTCTGGGTTATTGCAATCAAAGAATTTATCAAATGCCTGTGTGAATCTCCAAACCATTAAATAAAGAAAAAATCAATAAAAATCAGATCCTTTATTTTGTAAATGACAAACCCCTTGATCACTTAAAAGTCTTTCTGGGTTATTGCAATCAAAGAATTTATCAAATGCCTGTGTGAAACTCCAAACCATTAAATAAAAAAAGTCAATAAATATTAGATCCTTTATTTTGTAAATGACAGACCCCTTGATCACTTAGAAAAGTCTTTCTGGGTTATTGCAATCAAAGAATTTATTAAATGCCTGTGTAAAACTCCAAACCATTAAATAAAAAAAAATCAATAAAAATCAGATCCTTTATTTTGTAAATGACAGACCCCTTGATCACTTAAAAGTCTTTCTGGGTTATTGCAATCAAAGAATTTATCAAATGCCTGTGTGCAACTCCAAACCATTAAATAAAAAAGTCAATAAATATTAGATCAAAGAATTTAAAAGTCTATTAGATCCTTTTTTATAAATGACAGCCCCCTTGATCACTTAGAAAAGTCTTTCTGGGTTATTGCAATCAAAGAATTTATCAAATGCCTGTGTGAAACTCCAAACCGTTAAATAAAAAAAATCAATAAAAATCAGATCCTTTATTTTGTAAATGACAGACCCCTTGATCACTTAAAAGTCTTTCTGGGTTATTGCAATCAAAGAATTTATCAAATGCCTGTGTGCAACTCCAAACCATTAAATAAAAAAAGTCAATAAATATTAGATCCTTTATTTTGTAAATGACAAACCCCTTGATCACTTAAAAGTCTTTCTAGGTTATTGCAATCAAAGAATTTAACAAATGCCTGTGTGAAACTCCAAAACATTAAATAAAAAAAGTTAATAAATATTTGATCCTTTATTTTGTAAATGACAGACCCCTTGATCACTTAAAAGTCTTTCTGGGTTATTGCAATCAAAGAATTTATCAAATGCCTGTGTGAAACTCCAAACCATTAAATAAAAAAAGTCAATAAATATTAGATCCTTTATTTTGTAAATGACAGACCCCTTGATCACTTAGAAAAGTCTTTCTGGGTTATTGCAATCAAAGAGTTTATTAAATGCCTGTGTGAATCTCCAAACCATTAAATAAATAAAAAAAGTCAATAAATATTAGATCCTTTATTTTGTAAATGACAAACCCCTTGATCACTTAAAAGTCTTTCTGGGTTATTGCAATCAAAGAATTTATCAAATGCCTGTGTGAAACTCCAAACCATTAAATAAAAAAAGTCAATAAATATTAGATCTTTTATTTTGCAAATGACAGACCCCTTGATCACTTAGAAAAGTCTTTCTGGGTTATTGCAATCAAAGAATTTATTAAATGCCTGTGTAAAACTCCAAACCATTAAATAAAAAAAAATCAATAAAAATCAGATCCTTTATTTTGTAAATGACAGACCCCTTGATCACTTAGAAAAGTCTTTCTGGGTTTCTGCAATCAAAGAGTTTATTAAATGCCTGTGTGAATCTCCAAACCATTAAATAAATAAAAAATCAATAAAAATCAGATCCTTTATTTTGTAAATGACAGACCCATTGATCACTTAGAAAAGTCTTTCTGGGTTATTGCAATCAAAGAATTCATCAAATGCCTGTGTGAAACTCTAAACCATTAAATAAAAAAAAGTCAATAAATATTAGAACCTTTATTTTGTAAATGACATACCCCTTGATCACTTAGAAAAGTCTTTCTGGGTTATTGCAATCAAAGAATTTATCAAATGCCTGTGTGAATCTCCAAACCATTAAATAAAAAAAAATCAATAAAAATCAGATCCTTTATTTTGTAAATGACAAACCCCTTGATCACTTAAAAGTCTTTCTGGGTTATTGCAATCAAAGAATTTATCAAATGCCTGTGTGCAACTCCAAACCATTAAATAAAAAAAGTCAATAAATATTAGATCCTTTATTTTGTAAATGACAGACCCCTTGATCACTTAGAAAGGTCTTTCTGGGTTATTGCAATCAAAGAATTTATCAAATGCCTGTGTGAAACTAAAAACCATTAAATAAAAAAAAATCAATAAAAATCAGATCCTTTATTTTGTAAATGACAGACCCCTTGATCACTTAGAAAAGTCTTTCTGGGTTATTGCAATCAAAGAGTTTATTAAATGCCTGTGTGAATCTCCAAACCATTAAATAAATAAAAAATCAATAAAAATCAGATCCTTTATTTTGTAAATGACAGACCCATTGATCACTTAGAAAAGTCTTTCTGGGTTATTGCAATCAAAGAATTTATCAAATGCCTGTGTGAAACTCCAAACCGTTAAATAAAAAAAAATCAATAAAAATCAGATCCTTTATTTTGTAAATGACAGACCCGTTGATCACTTAGAGAAGTCTTTCTGGGTTATTGCAATCAAAGAATTTATTAAATGCCTGTGTGCAACTCCAAACCATTAAATAAAAAAAGTCAATAAATATTAGATCCTTTATTTTGTAAATGACAAACCCCTTGATCACTTAAAAGTCTTTCTGGGTTATTGCAATCAAAGAATTTATCAAATGCCTGTGTGAAACTCCAAACCATTAAATAAAAAAGGTCAATAAATATTAGATCCTTTATTTTGTAAATGACAGACCCCTTGATCACTTAGAAAAGTCTTTCTGGGTTATTGCAATCAAAGAATTTATTAAATGCCTGTGTAAAACTCCAAACCATTAAATAAAAAAAAATCAATAAAAATCAGATCCTTTATTTTGTAAATGACAGACCCCTTGATCACTTAGAAAAGTCTTTCTGGGTTATTGCAATCAAAGAGTTTATTAAATGCCTGTGTGAATCTCCAAACCATTAAATAAATAAAAAATCAATAAAAATCAGATCCTTTATTTTGTAAATGACAGACCCATTGATCACTTAGAAAAGTCTTTCTGGGTTATTGCAATCAAAGAATTTATCAAATGCCTGTGTGAAACTACAAACCATTAAATAAAAAAAGTCAATATATATTTGATCCTTTATTTTGTAAATGACAGATCCCTTGTTCACTTAGAAAAGTCTTTCTGGGTTATTGCAATCAAAGAATTTTTCAAATGCCTGTGTGAAACTCCAAACCGTTAAATAAAAAAAAAATCAATAAAAATCAGATCCTTTATTTTGTAAATGACAGACCCCTTGATCACTTAAAAGTCTTTCTAGGTTATTGCAATCAAAGAATTTATCAAATGCCTGTGTGAAACTCCAAAACATTAAATAAAAAAAGTTAATAAATATTTGATCCTTTATTTTGTAAATGACAGACCCCTTGATCACTTAAAAGTCTTTCTGGGTTATTGCAATCAAAGAATTTATCAAATGCCTGTGTGCAACTCCAAACCATTAAATAAAAAAGTCAATAAATATTAGATCCTTTATTTTGTAAATGACAAACCCCTTGATCACTTAAAAGTCTTTCTGGGTTATTGCAATCAAAGAATTTATCCAAACCATTAAATAAAAAAAAATCAATAAAAATCAGATCCTTTATTTTGTAAATGACAGACCCCTTGATCACTTAAAAGTCTTTCTGGGTTATTGCAATCAAAGAATTTATCAAATGCCTGTGTGCAACTCCAAACCATTAAATAAAAAAAGTCAATAAATATTAGATCCTTTATTTTGTAAATGACAGACCCCTTGATCACTTAGAAAAGTCTTTCTGGGTTATTGCAATCAAAGAGTTTATTAAATGCCTGTGTGAATCTCCAAACCATGAAACTCCAAAGCATTAGTCAATAAATATTAGATCCTTTATTTTGTAAATCTTGATCACTTAGAAAAGTCTTTCTGGGTTATTGCAATCAAAGAATTTATTATGCCTGTGTAAAACTCCAAACCATTAAATAAAAAAAAATCAATAAAAATCAGATAGTTATTGCAATCAAAGAATTTATCAAATGCCTGTGTGCAACTCCAAACCATTAAATAAAAAAAGTCAATAAATATTAGATCCTTTATTTTGTAAATGACAGACCCCTTGATCACTTTATTGCAATCAAAGAGTTTATTAAATGCCTGTGTGAATCTCCAAACCATTAAATAAATAAAAAAAGTCAATAAATATTAGATCCTTTATTTTGTAAATGACAAACCCCTTGATCACTTAAAAGTCTTTCTGGGTTATTGCAATCAAAGAATTTATCAAATGCCTGTGTGAAACTCCAAACCATTAAATAAATAAAAAAAGTCAATAAATATTAGATCCTTTATTTTGTAAATGACAAACCCCTTGATCACTTAAAAGTCTTTCTGGGTTATTGCAATCAAAGAATTTATCAAATGCCTGTGTGAAACTCCAAACCATTAAATAAAAAAAGTCAATAAATATTAGATCCTTTATTTTGTAAATGACAAACCCCTTGATCACTTAAAAGTCTTTCTAGGTTATTGCAATCAAAGAATTTATTAAATGCCTGTGTAAAACTCCAAACCATTAAATAAAAAAAATCAATAAAAATCAGATCCTTTATTTTGTAAATGACAGACCCCTTGATCACTTAGAAAAGTCTTTCTGGGTTATTGCAATCAAAGAGTTTATTAAATGCCTGTGTGAATCTCCAAACCATTAAATAAATAAAAAAAGTCAATAAATATTAGATCCTTTATTTTGTAAATGACAAACCCCTTGATCACTTAAAAGTCTTTCTGGGTTATTGCAATCAAAGAATTTATCAAATGCCTGTGTGAAACTCCAAACCATTAAATAAAAAAAGTCAATAAATATTAGATCCTTTATTTTGTAAATGACAAACCCCTTGATCACTTGAAAGTCTTTCTAGGTTATTGCAATCAAAGAATTTATTAAATGCCTGTGTAAAACCCCTTGATCACTTAAAAACCATTAAATAAAAAAAAATCAATAAAAATCAGATCCTTTATTTTGTAAATGACAGACCCCTTGATCACTTAAAAGTCTTTCTGGGTTATTGAAATCAAAGAATTTATCAAATGCCTGTGTGCAACTCCAAACCATTAAATAAAAAAAGTCAATAAATATTAGATCCTTTATTTTGTAAATGACAGACCCCTTGATCACTTAGAAAAGTCTTTCTGGGTTATTGCAATCAAAGAGTTTATTAAATGCCTGTGTGAATCTCCAAACCATTAAATAAATAAAAAAAGTCAATAAATATTAGATCCTTTATTTTGTAAATGACAGACCCCTTGATCACTTAAAAGTCTTTCTGGGTTATTGCAATCAAAGAATTTATCAAATGCCTGTGTGAATCTCCAAACCATTAAATAAAGAAAAAATCAATAAAAATCAGATCCTTTATTTTGTAAATGACAAACCCCTTGATCACTTAAAAGTCTTTCTGGGTTATTGCAATCAAAGAATTTATCAAATGCCTGTGTGCAACTCCAAACCATTAAATAAAAAAAGTCAATAAATATTAGATCCTTTATTTTGTAAATGACAAACCCCTTGATCACTTAAAAGTCTTTCTGGGTTATTGCAATCAAAGAATTTATCAAATGCCTGTGTGAAACTCCAAACCATTAAATAAAAAAAGTCAATAAATATTAGATCCTTTATTTTGTAAATGACAGACCCCTTGATCACTTAGAAAAGTCTTTCTGGGTTATTGCAATCAAAGAATTTATTAAATGCCTGTGTAAAACTCCAAACCATTAAATAAAAAAAAATCAATAAAAATCAGATCCTTTATTTTGTAAATGACAGACCCCTTGATCACTTAAAAGTCTTTCTGGGTTATTGCAATCAAAGAATTTATCAAATGCCTGTGTGCAACTCCAAACCATTAAATAAATAAAAAAAGTCTTGATCACTTAAAAGTCTTTCTGGGTTATTGCAATCAAAGAATTTATCAAATGCCTGTGTACTCCAAACCATTAAATAAAAAAAGTCAATAAATATTAGATCCTTTATTTTGTAAATGACAGACCCCTTGATCACTTAGAAAAGTCTTTCTGGGTTATTGCAATCAAAGAGTTTATTAAATGCCTGTGTGAATCTCCAAACCATTAAATAAATAAAAAAAGTCAATAAATATTAGATCCTTTATTTTGTAAATGACAAACCCCTTGATCACTTAGAAAAGTCTTTCTGGGTTATTGCAATCAAAGAATTTATCAAATGCCTGTGTGAAACTCCAAACCATTAAATAAAAAAAGTCAATAAATATTAGATCCTTTATTTTGTAAAAGACAAACCCCTTGATCACTTAGAAAAGTCTTTCTGGGTTATTGCAATCAAAGAATTTATCAAATGCTTGTGTGAAACTCCAAACCGTTAAATAAAAAAAAAATCAATAAAAATCAGATCCTTTATTTTGTAAATGACAGACCTCGTTATCACTTAGAAAAGTCTTTCTGGGTTATTGCAATCAAAGAATTTATCAAATGCCTGTGTGAAACTCCAAACCATTAAAAAAAAAAAGGTAAAAAATTTTAGATCCTTTATTTTGTAAATGACAAACCCCTTGATCACTTAGAAAAGTCTTTCTGGGTTATTGCAATCAAAGAATTTATCAAATGCCTGTGTGAAACTCCAAACCGTTAAATAAAAAAAAAATCAATAAAAATCAGATCCTTTATTTTGTAAATGACAGACCCCTTGATCACTTAAAAGTCTTTCTGGGTTATTGCAATCAAAGAATTTATCAAATGCCTGTGTGAAACTCCAAACCATTAAATAAAAAAAGTCAATAAATATTTTATCCTTTATCTTGTAAATGACAGACCCCTTGATCACTTAGAAAAGTCTTTCTGGGTTATTGCAATCAAAGAATTCATCAAATGCCTGTGTGAGACTCTAAACCATTAAATAAAAAAAAGTCAATAAATATTAGAACCCTTATTTTGTAAATGACATACCCCTTGATCACTTAGAAAAGTCTTTCTGGGTTATTGCAATCAAAGAATTTATTAAATGCCTGTGTGAAACTCCAAACCGTTAAATTAAAAAAAAATCAATAAAAATCAGATCCTTTATTTTGTAAATGACAGACCCCTTGATCACTTAAAAGTCTTTCTGGGTTATTGGAATCAAAGAATTTATCAAATTCCTGTGTGAAACTCCAAACCGTTAAATAAAAAAAATCAATAAAAATCAGATCCTTTATTTTGTAAATGACAGACCCCTTGATCACTTAGAAAACTCTTTCTGGGTTATTGCAATCAAGGAATTTATCAAATTCCTGTGTGAAACTCCAAACCGTTAAATAAAAGAAAATCAATAAAAATCAGATCCTTTATTTTGTAAATGACAGACCCCTTGATCACTTAAAAAAGTCTTTCTGGGTTATTGCAATCAAAGAATTTATCAAATGCATGTGTGAAACTACAAACCATTAAATAAAAAAGTCAATATATATTTGATCCTGTATCTTGTAAATGACAGATCCCTTGTTCACTTAGAAAAGTCTTTCTGGGTTATTGCAATCAAAGAATTTTTCAAATGCCTGTGTGAAACTCCAAACCGTTAAATAAAAAAAAATCAATAAAAATCAGATCCTTTATTTTGTAAATGACAGACCCCTTGATCACTTAAAAGTCTTTCTAGGTTATTGCAATCAAAGAATTTATCAAATGCCTGTGTGAAACTCCAAAACATTAAATAAAAAAAGTTAATAAATATTTGATCCTTTATTTTGTAAATGACAGACCCCTTGATCACTTAAAAGTCTTTCTGGGTTATTGCAATCAAAGAATTTATCAAATGCCTGTGTGAAACTCCAAACCATTAAATAAAAAAAAATCAATAAAAATCAGATCTTTTATTTTGTAAATGACAAACCCCTTGATCACTTAAAAGTCTTTCTGGGTTATTGCAATCAAAGAATTTATCAAATGCCTGTGTGCAACTCCAAACCATTAAATAAAAAAAGTCAATAAATATTAGATCCTTTATTTTGTAAATGACAGACCCCTTGATCACTTACAAGTCTTTTTGGGTTATTGCAATCAAAGAATTTATCAAATGCCTGTGTGAAACTCCAAACCATTAAATAAAAAAAGTCAATAGATATTAGATCCTTTATTTTGTAAATGACAGACCCCTTGATCACTTAGAAAAGTCTTTCTGGGTTATTGCAATCAAAGAATTTATTAAATGCCTGTGTAAAACTCTAAACCATTAAATAAAAAAAAATCAATAAAAATCAGATCCTTTATTTTGTAAATGACAGACCCCTTGATCACTTAGAAAAGTCTTTCTGGGTTATTGCAATCAAAGAGTTTATTAAATTCCTGTGTGAAACTCCAAACCATTAAATAAATAAAAAATCAATAAAAATCAGATCCTTTATTTTGTAAATGACAGACCCCTTGATCACTTAGAAAAGTCTTTCTGGGTTATTGCAATCAAAGAATTTATCAAATGCCTGTGTGAAACTCCAAACCGTTAAATAAAAAAAATCAATAAAAATCAGATCCTTCATTTTGTAAATGACAGACCCGTTGATCACTTAGAAAAGTCTTTCTGGTTTATTGCAATCAAAGAATTTATCAAATGCCTGTGTGAAACTCCAAACCATTAAATAAAAAAAGTCAATAAATATTAGATCCTTTATTTTGTAAATGACAGACCCCTTGATCACTTAGAAAAGTCTTTCTGGGTTATTGCAATCAAAGAATTTATCAAATGCCTGTGTGAAACTCCAAACCATTAAATAAAAAAGTCAATAAATATTAGATCCTTTATTTTGTAAATGACAGACCCCTTGATCACTTAGAAAAGTCTTTCTGGGTTATTGCAATCAAAGAACTTATTAAATGCCTGTGTGAAACTCCAAAACATTAAATAGAAAAAGTTAATAAATATTTGATCCTTTATTTTGTAAATGACAGACCCCTTGATCACTTAAAAGTCTATCTGGGTTATTGCAATCAAAGAATTTATCAAATGCCTGTGTGAAACTCCAAACCATTAAATAAAAAAAGTCAATAAATATTTGATCCTTTATTTTGTAAATGACAGACCCCTTGATCACTTAAAAGTCTCTTTGGGTTATTGCAATCAAAGAATTTATCAAATGCCTGTGTGAAACTCCAAACCGTTAAATTAAAAAAAAAATGAAAATCAGATCCTTCATTTTGTAAATGACAGACCCCTTGATCACTTAAAAGTCTTTCTGGGTTATTGCAATCAAAGAATTTATCAAATGCCTGTGTGAGACTCCAAACCATTAAATAAAAAAAGTCAATAAATATTTGATCCTTTATCTTGTAAATGACAGACCCCTTGATCACTTAGAAAAGTCTTTCTGGGTTATTGCAATCAAAGAATTCATCAAATGCCTGTGTGAGACTCTAAACCATTAAATAAAAAAAAGTCAATAAATATTAGAACCTTTATTTTGTAAATGACATACCCCTTGATCACTTAGAAAAGTCTTTCTGGGTTATTGCAATCAAAGAACCTATTAAATGCCTGTGTGAAACTCCAAAACATTAAATAAAAAAAGTTAATAAATATTTGATCCTTTATTTTGTAAATGACAGACCCCTTGATCACTTAAAAGTCTTTCTGGGTTATTGCAATCAAAGAATTTATCAAATGCCTGTGTGAAACTCCAAACCATTAAATAAAAAAAAATCAATAAAAATCAGATCCTTTATTTTGTAAATGACAAACCCCTTGATCACTTAAAAGTCTTTCTGGGTTATTGCAATCAAAGAATTTATCAAATGCCTGTGTGAAACTCCAAACCATTAAATAAAAAAAGTCAATAAATATTTGATCCTTTATTTTGTAAATGACAGACCCCTTGATCACTTAAAAGTCTTTCTGGGTTATTGCAATCAAAGAATTTATCAAATGCCTGTGTGAAACTCCAAACGATTAAATAAAGAAAAGTGAATAAATATCAGATCCTTTATTTTGTAAATGACAGACCCCTTGATCACTTAAAAAAGTCTTTCTGGGTTATTGGAATCAAAGAATCTATCAAATTCCTGTGTGAAACTCCAAACCGTTAAATAAAAAAAATCAATAAAAATCAGATCCTTTATTTTGTAAATGACAGACCCCTTGATCACTTAGAAAAGTCTTTCTGGGTTATTGCAATCAAGGAATTTACCAAATGCCTGTGTGAATCTCCAAACCATTAAATAAAAAAAAAATCAATAAAAATCAGATCCTTCATTTTGTAAATGACAGACCCCTTGATCACTTAAAAAAGTCTTTCTGGGTTATTGCAATCAAAGAATTTATTAAATGCCTGTGTAAAACTCCAAACCATTAAATAAAAAAAAATCAATAAAAATCAGATCCTTTATTTTGAATTTGAAATCAATAAAAATCAGATCCTTTATTTTGTAAATGACAAACCCCTTGATCACTTAAAAGTCTTTCTGGGTTATTGCAATCAAGGAATTTATCAAATGCCTGTGTGCAACTCCAAACCATTAAATAAAAAAAGTCAATAAATATTAGATCCTTTATTTTGTAAATGACAGACCCATTGATCACTTAGAAAAGTCTTTCTGGGTTATTGCAATCAAAGAACTTATTAAATGCCTGTGTGAAACTCCAAACCGTTAAATTAAAAAAAAAATCAATAAAAATCAGATCCTTTATTTTGTAAATGACAGACCCCTTGATCACTTAAAAGTCTCTCTGGGTTATTGCAATCAAAGAATTTATCAAATGCCTGTGTGAAACTCCAAACGATTAAATAAAGAAAAGTAAATAAATACTAGATCCTTTATTTTGTAAATGACAGACCCCTTGATCACTTAAAAAAGTCTTTCTGGGTTATTGCAATCAAGGAATTTATCAAATGCCTGTGTGAAACTCCAAACCATTAAATAAAAAAAAATCAATAAAAATCAGATCCTTCATTTTGTAAATGACAGACCCCTTGATCACTTAAAAAAGTCTTTCTGGGTTATTGCAATCAAAGAATTTATCAAATGCCTGTGTGAAACTCCAAACCATTAAATAAAAAAAGTCAATAAATATTTGATCCTGTATTTTGTAAATGACAGATCCCTTCTTCACTTAGAAAAGTCTTTCTGGGTTATTGCAATCAAAGAATTTTTCAAATGCCTGTGTGCAACTCCAAACCATTAAATAAAAAAAGTCAATAAATATTTGATCCTTTATTTTGTAAATGACAGATCCCTTGATCACTTAAAAGTCTTTCTGGGTTATTGCAATCAAAGAATTTATCAAATGCCTCTGTGAAACTCCAAACCGTTAAATAAAAAAAATCAGATCCTTTATGATCGCGCCAGCTCTTAATAACTGCCACACTAATTTGAATTCAAACGCATCATCCTCAATCCTACTGAAAATCCCATCAACCAATCTATGCATTTCTAGCAGTCTGGGATAAAAGCGCACTGGCCAATGAGATGTCGCCACGGCCTCAGTGTCCCGACTATAAAAGCCGTTGCGCGGACTGCCCAGATCTCTTACCCAAGTACTCATACGCACTGACTCTCTTACGCCGTTCCTTATAATTAAAAGAAAGTCCGTAGAATTAAAAGTTGAAATTTTTATTAATTAAATTAGTCAAATAAATACAATTGTTGAAGTGAAATAAAGCTCTTTATTCGCGAGTGACTGTGCAAGTTCTCCACCGTCGCCAGCCCATTTGGCCCCCCTCAAGCTGCACGTGGACATCATCCGGAGGAAAAGAATTCGGTCAGCTTCGACCCGAATCCTCACTTTTCCTCTATATCCAGGTGTGTTCAAGTGCTTCACGAGGCTCCCAGCTGCTTCCCGGAACTCGTGCTAATTCTCATCTATCCCTCAGGTGTGTTCAAGTGCTTCACGAGGCTCCCAGCTGCTTCCCGGAACTCGTGTTAATTCTCATCTATCCCTCAGGTGAATATCCCTTCACAATTGGCGCCAAGACCGTGTGGCGTCAACATATGGTCCTTCTTGCCTAGGACTGGGCCCAACTGTAGTCTCTCCTGCCTTGGACTGAGGCTTGCCTACTACCCGAGTCCGCCAGCATCTTCTCCAAGAGTTCAGAATCAACTCATCCTCCAGTTCAGCGCCGCATAGGAATTCTCCAATTTCTCCAGCCTGAGCTTTTCCACCTCCTCGAAGTCATCTCGTCTTTCCGGTCTTATCTGCGAAAAACAGAGACTTCACTACTCGATTCTGGACATCACACTCACACTACCAAAGGGCACCACAAAAAGCACCTGATTGTACACTCAGCAAAATCGTGAGTCAATTCCATTTACTCATTCCAGTGCTAATCAAGTGAACACGCGATACAATCAGTGCTAGTCCCTCCCATTTCTCAAGTTATTCCCTCGAAATTGTACATCACTCGCGTAAACTCAATACCCTTTCTCTCCATAAATTCCAACCCGAGGCAGTAGCAAAATGACGAGCAAAAAACCTAAGATTTTTTCCAGTGTAGAAGCTATCGATTCTGCACTCAATGTCCTCACTGACTACGTAGAGAACGTAGAACTCAATCAATTAGGTACCTCAATTACACTTAACGATTTAACAAATAACCTAGAGACTGCTCAATCTATTATTAATAGAATTAAACAGATCATAAATACCCCTGACGAAGCTTCCACACTTGACCCTCTCGATCTTAACACAGCTCTCAATAGAGCCACCGAACTCGAAAATAAGTTAGAAACTTTGATTGAGGTATTTGAGCAGCGATGGGTAGATGAAGAGCTTCAGGCCAGCGAGAATGAGGCAAAGGCATTGCAAGGGAAAGAGGAAATGTCTGACATCCAGAAAATGTTTGCAGCATTTCTTCGGTCTCAGACTGAAACCAACAAAAGGGTCAGTGATGCCCTTCTCAGTGAAAGAAAATCCCCTGAAAGCCCAGACATTCTTTCCAAATTAACAGATCTCATTGAGACTCTCTCCAAGAATCAATTTTCTCAATATCAATCTACCAAACTGGAACCTGTCCAAATTCCAACCTTCTCAGGCGATTTCGCTGCCTGGCCAAACTTTAAAAATCTCTTTAACAGTCTCGTCCACAACAATCCCAAATTAAGTAAGGTACAAAAAATGCATTACCTTCTCTCCTACACTTCCGGTGATGCAAAAAGTATGATTGAGAATATGGACATATCCGATGAAAATTATGATGCAGCTTGCCAAGCACTCACTGACAGGTTCGATGATTCCTCCAGCATAGTGAATGTTCTTATGAAACGTCTCATTTCCCTTCCTCCAATCACTATCGAATCAGCCAAAAGATTGAGCGAACTCCATGCCACCACAAATTCCGTTTTGCGATCCCTCAAATCTCTCTCTCTCACTGGGGGCGACCACTGGGTAATATACATTGTCAAGGAGAAATTAGATCCAGAATCCAATAAATTGTGGTCTCGTGAAACCAAAGGAAAGATTCCTACCTTCCAGGAATTTAATACCTTCCTTATTGATCGCATCCGGGAGCTTCAGAGTTTTTCTCAATCCTCCACCAAGCCCAAGTCATCCACCGGCAAGCCATCTACCTCCCAACCTACCAAGACTTCCGTCTTAGTCAATGCTACCTCGTCCTCGAATTGTCCTTGTTGCAACAACAGCCACAAACTCTTCCAGTGCCTCAGGTTCAAGGCACTTTCCCCACTCGATCGCCTCAGCTTGGTGAGAAAGCACCGAATGTGCAGAAACTGTATCTCAGACACTCACTACACTAAAGATTGCAAGGCTAGAGGTTGTGCCAGTTGCAATTCCAAACATAATTCCCTTCTGCATGATTCCTTTAATGTTGTTCAAACAACAATAAAAACAAACTTTACCCAACAAGCGAAGTCCACGGACACTTCCGCAGAAAACCCAACAACCAATACATCTGCACAGGAAGTGCCGACAAATTCTGACGACAAAGTCACCACCAAATCCCCTGGTCTGTCGACCTCCAATACCAACAACAAATATAATGCAACCACCCTCGCTTCTCTCTCCACCCCTCGCGAGGACCACCCTCGAGTCTTCTTAGGCACTGTTGTGGTGAAAATTCTTGACACCAATGGCGTCGAACATCTCTGCCGCGCTGTGGTGGACAATTGTTCACAATCCAACCTCATCACCACTTCTCTTGTCCAGAGACTCAAACTATCCAAATACAATTCTCAATTCAACATTGGGGGAGTATTGGATAGGCGCTCAACAGGAAAACACAAAACTCATGTCCATATCGCACCTCACATGGGAGGAAACTTCTATAACATGACCTGCAATATTGTCCCTAGAGTCACAGGAAATCTTCCTAATTGGAATGTAACTTCATAACAATTTCCAATACCATCACATCTCGCCCTAGCTGATCCCAATTGGCATGTCCAACAACCCGTTGACTTATTGATTGGAGGAGGAATCTTCGCTCGTATGGAACGAGATGAATCCTATTTCCTAGGTCCCAATCTACCCAAACTCAAGGGTTCAGAATTCGGATGGATTCTCATGGGAGAACACACTCCTAACCAAGGTTCTAGCCCCGATGATTCCATCTGTAATCTCACTACTTTATCCTCCATTGATTCCACTCTAAAAAGGTTTTGGGAAATCGAAACCATCCCAAACGTCGTTCCACCAACCAAGGAACAGGAGGAAGCCGAACATCTGTTTTCTCGTACCACGACCCGAAACCAAGATGGCCGATTCGTTGTCCACTTGCCTTTCAAGGCTAATGTCCAACGCCTCGCAGACAACAAAACCAATGCCATTGGTCAATTTGTCCGTCTGGAGAGGAAATTATCCAAAAATCCTGCCCTGAAAGAGCAATATGCATCAGTCTTCAAAGAATATCTAGACTTAGACTTCTTGGAAAAGGTCCCACCTGAAGAACTCGATAGACCCTCCTACTATCTCCCTCACCATGGAGTGGTCAAAGAGTCCTCCTCGTCAACCAAGCTTCGCGTGGTTTACAATGCGAGCTCTAAATCTTCGTCAGGCCTTAGCCTAAATGACACTCTAATGGTTGGGCCGGTAGTACAGCCGGATCTTGTCTCCATCCTTCTTCGTTTCCGATTGGGTGCTGTCGCTCTCTCATGCGACGTTACCAAGATGTACCCTCAATTCCTACTCCATCCTCCTCACCGCGATTACCAAAGAATAATTTGGAGATCCGAACCCGACGATGAATTGCAGCATTTTCGATTGAAAGGTGTCTGTTTCGGAGTCGCCTCCTCGCCTTTCTTGGCGACTCGTTGTCTTAACCAATTAGCCATTGAAGGCTCCGATACTTACCCTTTGGCTTCTAAAACCCTCTTGGAATCCTTCTATGTGGATGATTGCCTTTCATCCTTTCCTTCACCACTAGAAGCTAAGAAAACCCAAGAGGAACTTATCGCCATCACTCAAGAAGCTGGACTTACATTAGCTAAGTGGAAGTCCAATATCCCAAATATCTTGCCCGATTCTTGTCAACTACAAGGCTCTAACGAAAGAGTTTCCCTACCCGAATTAAAGACAAGAGCCTTGGGAATGCAATGGGATGTGGGGGGAGATACCTTCAAATACGACTTCACTCATCAAATGCCAAAAATAAATACCAAACGCACTACATTCTCAGGTATAGCTTCTTTATTTGACCCACTCGGCCTCATAGGTCCAGTCATAATTGTAGGAAAACGTATCCTTCAAGACCTCTGGAGGATCGAAGTGGAATGGGATGAACCACTCCCTCAAAGATTGTCAGATCTAATCTCAGACTTTTTCACGGATCTTACATTCATCTCATCTCTTTCCATACCAAGATGGATCTCTACCTTTCCAAACCCTTCCCAGACTGAGCTCCATTTATTCACAGATAGTAGCTCGTATGCGTACGGAGCCGCCATCTATTATGTAACCCAAGATGAGCAAGGTAACCGATGTTCGAGATTACTCACGTCCAAATCTCGTATTGCTCCTTTACACGCCCTAACAATTCCTCGTCTCGAATTATGTGGAGCGGTATTAGGCGCTCGCCTCCTTCACAAGGTTTTATCAGCCATTTCTGTCAATTCGTGTCACTGCTGGACCGACTCTCTGATAGTCCTCCATCAAATAAATGCCACTACGGAAAAATACGATGTCTTTGTGTCTCATAGAATCTCAGAAATCCAGCAGATCACAGATAAGACTTCTTGGCGACATGTCCCTGGACACTTAAACCCTGCGGACGTTTTGTCAAGGGGTGCCAATCCACAACGATTGATGACTCTTGACCTCTGGTGGTCAGGACCGCCATTCATTGCCAATACTCAGACTCAATGGCCTCCAGCCTTCATAGACATTAATCCTGACCAAACTGACCAAGAAACTACCTACTGCACCGTCACTGCCTCACATCCAGTTCCTACTAATTCCTTTCTGGCTCGCTCTCTCGAAGAATCCTCAGACTTTATTGAATTGACCCGATTGATTGCAATTTCGCGCCGCTTTTTCACTCCCTCCCGAGATATTCCTCGTATCACTGGTCCTCTCACTCCCAATGAACTCCTCCAAGCACAAACGATTGTGCTCAAGTGGGATCAAGAGCAGCATTTGGGTTATGTACATGGGGCGATAAGAAACGGTAGCATCTCAAGAAGCTCGAAATTTGCACACATCCGTCAACTCACACCATTTATCGACGTCACTGGACTCATACGTGTTGGAGGCAGACTCCAGCACTCTAGTGAGCCTTATTCAGCACGCTTTCCCATCCTTTTGAACAAGGGCCAAGTAGCATACAGTATTGCCAGATCCGAACACTTCCGTCTTCATCACGCAGGGCCTCAATTATTGCTCGCCTCCTTACGACAAAATTATTGGATGTTGTCCGGAAGAAGAATCTGTCGCAAAGTTGTCAAAGATTGCATTAGATGCTGCAGAGTCAAACCACCTCTCCAAACTCAACTCATGGGAGACTTACCAGAGCAACGTGTGTCCAATCCAATCCCATTCCTGGCCACGGGTATCGATTTTGCGGGACCTGTTCTCATTAGACACGGTCAACGTAGAAGTCAAACTCTGGTCAAGGCATACGTGTGCGTCTTCGTGTGTCTGTCCACTCGGGCAATACACTGTGAGGTAGTCTCAGATCTCACTACCGATGCCTTTATAGCCTGCCTCAGACGATTTATCTCACGGAGATCTTGTCCTTCCGACATTTACTCCGACAATGCAACTAATTTTGTCGGAGCCGACAAAGAACTCCACCGACTACTCACTCATGACGATTCCCGTAATGAACTCATTGCTGCCACTGCTTCCTTCCGCATGAAATGGCACTTCCAGCCACCAAAATCTCCACACCATGGTGGCCTGTGGGAAGCAGCAATTAAGTACATGAAACATCATTTTCGTCGAGTTGTTGGGAATAAAAAACTCACATTTAAATGACAAACCCCTTGATCACTTAAAAGTCTTTCTGGGTTATTGCAATCAAAGAATTTATCAAATGCCTGTGTGAAACTCCAAACCATTAAATAAAAAAAGTCAATAAATATTAGATCCTTTATTTTGCAAATGACAGACCCCTTTATCACTTAGAAAAGTCTTTCTGGGTTATTGCAATCAAAGAGTTTATTAAATGCCTGTGTGAAACTCCAAATCATTAAATAAAAAAAAAATCAATAAAAATCAGATCCTTTATTTTGTAAATGACAGACCCCTTGATCACTTAAAAGTCTTTCTGGGTTATTGCAATCAAAGAATTTATCAAATGCCTGTGTGAAACTCCAAACCGTTAAATAAAAAAAATCAACAAAAATCAGATCCTTTATTTTGTAAATGACAGACCCCTTGATCACTTAAAAGTCTTTCTGGGTTATTGCAATCAAAGAATTTATCAAATGCCTGTGTGAAACTCCAAACCGTTAAATAAAAAAAAATCAATAAAAATCAGATCCTTTATTTTGTAAATGACAGACCCCTTGATCACTTAGAAAAGTCTTTCTGGGTTATTGCAATCAAAGAATTTATTAAATGCCTGTGTGAAACTCCAAACCGTTAAATAAAAAAAAATCAATAAAAATCAGATCCTTTATTTTGTAAATGACAGACCCCTTGATCACTTAGAAAAGTCTTTCTGGGTTATTGCAATCAAAGAATTTATCAAATGCCTGTGTGAAACTCCAAACCGTTAAATAAAAAAAAAATAAATAAAAATCAGATCCTTTATTTTGTAAATGACAGACCCCTTTATCACTTAAAAGTCTTTCTGGGTTATTGCAATCAAAGAATTTATCAAATGCCTGTGTGAAACTTCAAACCGTTAAATAAAAAAAATCAATAAAAATCAGATCCTTTATTTTGTAAATGACAGACCCCTTGATTACTTAGAAAAGTCTTTCTGGGTTATTGCAATCAAAGAATTTATCAAATGCCTGTGTGAAACTCCAAACCGTTAAATAAAAAAAATCAACAAAAATCAGATCCTTTATTTTGTAAATGACAGACCCCTTGATCACTTAAAAGTCTTTCTGGGTTATTGGAATCAAAGAATTTATCAAATGCCTGTGTGAAACTCCAAACCGTTAAATGAAAAAAAATCAATAAAAATCAGATCCTTTATTTTGTAAATGACAGACCCCCTTGATCACTTAAAAGTCTTTCTGGGTTATTGCAATCAAAGAATTTATCAAATGCCTGTGTGAAACTCCAAACCGTTAAATAAAAAAAAATCAATAAAAATCAGATCCTTTATTTTGTAAATGACAGACCCCTTGATCACTTAAAAGTCTTTCTGGGTTATTGCAATCAAAGAATTCATCAAATGCCTGTGTGAAACTCCAAACCATTAAATAAAAAAAATCAATAAAAATCAGATCCTTTATTTTGTAAATGACAGACCCCTTGATCACTTAAAAGTCTTTCTGGGTTATTGCAATCAAAGAATTTATCAAATGCCTGTGTGAAACTCCAAACCATTAAATAAAAAAAATCAACAAAAATCAGATCCTCTATTTTGTAAATGACAGACCCCTTGATCACTTAAAAGTCTTTCTGGGTTATTGCAATCAAAGAATTTATCAAATGCCTGTGTGAAACTCCAAACCATTAAATAAAAAAAGTCAATAAATATTTGATCCTTTATTTTGTAAATGACAGACCCCTTGATCACTTAAAAGTCTTTCTGGGTTATTGCAATCAAAGAATTTATCAAATGCCTGTGTGAAACTCCAAACCGTTAAATAAAAAAAAATCAATAAAAATCAGATCCTTTATTTTGTAAATGACAGACCCCTTTATCACTTAAAAGTCTTTCTGGGTTATTGGAATCAAAGAATTTATCAAATGCCTGTGTGAAACTCCAAACCATTAAATAAAAAAAAATCAATAAAAATCAGATCCTTTATTTTGTAAATGACAGACCCCTTGATCACTTAGAAAAGTCTTTCTGGGTTATTGCATTTAAAGAATTTATTAAATGCCTGTGTGAAACTCCAAACCGTTAAATAAAAAAAAAAAATCAATAAAAAACTGATCCTTTATTTTGTAAATGACAGACCCCTTTATCACTTAGAAAAGTCTTTCTGGGTTATTGCAATCAAAGAATTTATCAAATGCCTGTGTGAAACTCCAAACCGTTAAATAAAAAAAAATCAATAAAAATCAGATCCTTTATTTTGTAAATGACAGGCCCCTTTATCACTTAGAAAAGTCTTTCTGGGTTATTGCAATCAAAGAATTTATCAAATGCCTGTGTGAAACTCCAAACCGTTAAATAAAAAAAATCAATAAAAATCAGATCCTTTATTTTGTAAATGACAGACCCCTTTATCACTTAGAAAAGTCTTTCTGGGTTATTGCAATCAAAGAATTTATCAAATGCCTGTGTGAAACTCCAAACCGTTAAATAAAAAAAATCAATAAAAATCAGATCCTTTATTTTGTAAATGACAGACCCCTTGATCAATTAAAAGTCTTTCTGGGTTATTGCAATCAAAGAATTTATCAAATTCCTGTGTGAAACTCTGTAATGTACCAGACGAGGTTTCGGGGTAGACTAAACTGATTTATTCGTGCCACAGGCTTATATACAAAACTGGTTGGGAAGCCTGGTCCCGTACCACAATTGTTCATCATTTAACAATATATATCATTTCCCCCCTTTTAGGTTTTAATTAATATCCCTTAATTTTTTTTATACAATTTAAATGAATAAAAATATTTACTATATTACTCAAAGGATAATGTTTTCTTTATGCGCTCACTGCGTCGCAGGATAGGAGTTGAGGTGGAGTTCGTCTGCTGCCTCTTCCTTCTTCGTTGCACAGGAGGCCGTATCTCTTCGGGTGGTGGTCTGAAGACCTCGTTGGATACTTGTGGTGAAGGTTGTTCTTCTCGATGGGGTGTTGATGGTGAAGTAATCCGAGATGGATCGACAAAGGTTACTTTCTTCTGGAATGGCTTCAGTTGATCTCGATGGCATTTTTTCACTGTACCTCGAAGGTCACATAAATAGACTGTCTTGCTCAATCGTCTCACAATTTTTGCTCTGATCCACTCTCCACCAAGTGTGTTAAAATAGAAAACATCCTGGTTCTCCTTCAGAGGCTCCTTTTGTTTGCATTTTCGTTTGACAGTGTTGGGCTCCTTCGATTTCTCCTGTTTCCTCAATTTCACCTTCCCTGACTCTCCTCCCCCTTTTTATTCAGCATTGATAACACAGTCCGAGGACGATAATTTAGTGTGAGGCAATTTGGTTCGACGTTCGTCACAAAAGATGGTGTGTTATTGTGCCTGAACAAAAAGAACGAAATCTTGTTCAAAATCGACATTTTCTGCTTTGATTCGTCCAACATGTATTTCTTGAAAGCTCTTTTAACGGTTTGTACTGCTCTCTCAGCAGCACCATTCGACATAGGGTGGTAAGGTGGCGAAGTTTCATGCAAAATATTATTCACTTTGCAAAATTGCGCGAACTCCTTGGATTGGAAGGGGGATCCATTATCGGATACTAAACGAGTCGGCAATCCGTAAATCGCGAAATTACTCTGGAGAGCCTCTATTGTTGTCCAGACGTCTGATTTTTTCAAATACTTTACGTCAATTAATTTAGAAAAATTATCAACAATTATGAGGAAAATTTTTCCATCCCAATGAAAGAAGTCAATGTGAATTCTTTCATATGGAAAAGAAGTCTCCGTCCACTTTGTTAAGGTAATATTCCGCGGTTTAGGAGCAATTATCTGGCATGTCTCGCACACGCTAGCTGTTCGCTCAATTTGTTGCTCAATACACGGCCACCAAACACAACCCCTAGCGATGGCCTTCATCCGCACAATACCGTCATGGCCTTCATGAATCAATTTTAAAATTCGTTTTTGTAAGGACTGGGGAACAACCACTCTATGACCCAAGTAAACAATGTCATTTTCCACCGTAAAGGCATTTTTAAATTTTAAATAAGGAGTAAGTTGTTCATCTTTTTGTAGAATATGCTGCAGTGGAAATCCTTCTTGAATAAACGATCGAAGCCTTGCTAACAAAGGGTCTTTAATTGATTCCTCACGAATCTTACACTCATCCAGAGCAATATCCCCCTTGGTATCAACAAAACCTACAATCGCATCATTCACTCCTGTTGACTCACTCAACGGATATCTCGATAGGAAATCTGCGTTTCCATTGTGAATGCCCTTCTTATAGATAATACGCAAATCGTACATGCCCAAAAAAATTGACCACCTTTGGATTCTTGCCGCAGCTACCGCTGAGTTTTTGCGCTCACCGCCAAATAACTCGCGTAAACATTGGTGATCTGTGTACACAGTTACTGAACGACCGTAAATGTACTGATGGAATTTTTTAACAGCAAAAACTAATGCTAAAGCCTCACGCTCTACAATGGAATAGTTCTTTTCGCTGGGAGATAATGTTGAAGAAACCATTAAAACCTCTATATTCCCTGATTCTTGGAAGAAGGCTTTGGTGGTGCCAATCCCAAAAATTTCTAACCCCACCTCTCCATCTGATTTTAGACCAATTAGTCTACTCTCTGTACTCTCTAAAGCATTTGAATTTATCCTTCATGACCAAATTTCTTCTTATTTATATGAGAACAGATTGCTCACTGACTTTCAATCCGGATTCCGTCCCGGTCACAGCACGGTGTCAGCTCTTTTGAAAGTGAACCATGATATTGCGGCGGCTGTCGATCGAAATCACTTTGTGGTGTTGGTGTTGCTTGACTTCACCAAGGCGTTTGACAGTCTGCCGCATGATTTGGTTTGCTATAAACTCTTTAAATTTTTCAATTTCTCCTCTTCAGCCGTTGCTCTCATTAGGTCCTATTTTAGTGGAAGGCCCCAAATAGTAAAATTTGGAGACGAAATCTCCGCACCAGCTTCCTTAACTGCGGGCATTGGTCAAGGATCCATTCTTGGACCGCTTTTGTTCTCTTTATTCATTAATGATTTGCCCTCTGTACTGCTCAATTGTTCATACCATTTGTATGCAGATGATCTTCAAATTTATGTTGAAGGTGATCCTTCTGACCCTCTCTCAGCATTTAAATTAATGAATGAAAACTTGACAAGAATTGAGCACTGGTCCTCCACAAATGGATTACTTCTAAATCCCAAAAAGTCGCAGGCCATAATAATCTATAAAAAATCAGCCCATATTTCGCATTACCCTTTATTCCTTCACGGAGAAATCATTCCTTTTGTGGACTCGGTCAAAAATCTGGGTATTGTCTTTAACAAGACTTTATCCTGGTCTGATCATGCATCCACCATTTGCCGCAAGGTGAATTACTCTCTTTATACCCTCCGACGCTACCGGGACATTACATCTTATGGCACACGCTTGCTCTTAGCTCGAGCACTGATATTGCCATTTTTTACTTATGGAGCAGAGTTGTTCTTCTTGGCAGACGGTGAGACTATCCGCCGTCTATCCACTTCATTTAATAACTGCGTCAGGTACGTATGTGGGCTGCGTCCCCGTGACCATATCTCAGCTCACCGCAAAGTTTTAGTGGGATGTGATCTTCCATCACTCTTGCTTATGCGTGCCCTCATTTTTCTACATCGCCTTCACGAGTCTGGGTGTCCTGGATATCTGGCCTCTCTCGTGACTGGTGGAGGTTCGGTCAGGGTCAGGGGGCTCATAGTCACGAAGTGTAATCATGAGTGCTTTAGACGCACTCTGTTTGTTAGAGGTGTATATTTATACACTTCTCTTACTTCGCATAATCGTCGATCACCGGATGCAATTCGGGAGTACATTTGTAACACTCAGGATGAATTGGGTTAGCAACATACTACTCTTTACTTTTTTTTTTCTTTCATTTTTGTTCTCTTTTGCTTCTGTTTTTGTTTTTTTTATCCTTTTTTTCCTTTTTTTTCTTTACTTGCCACAAATTTGTAAGAGGGAATCACCCTATTTTTTGTGGGTTTTAAATAAATTGAATTGAATTGAATTGAATTGAAAATAGGCCTCTTTGTTCCATTGATAATATGGCTTAAGACAGCACCTACACCGTCTCCACTCGCGTCCACCGAAATAACTAACGGTAAGTCTGGACTATAGTGCGTCAATAAATCACTTTCTGAGAGCCAGTTTTTACTATCTTGGAACACCGATTCATTTTCTTCTGACCACCTGAAGGGCTCGCCCGCTTTCAGAAGTTCATAGAGAGGCGCGAGTTTCATTGACAAATTTGGAATAAATTTTCCATAATACGTCAATAGTCCTAAATAAGCTTTAAGTGACGTCACATCACGTGGACGACTCGCTTGTTTAATCTCCTCCAGCTTCTTTGCCATTGGTCTCACACCTTCGGCACAAAGAACATGTCCTAAAAATTCCACTTGGTCTTTGTACAATAAACATTTGGACTTCTTCACCTTAACATTAAATTTTTCCAATCTCTGTATCACCCTAATCAAGTTTTCATGACATTCCTGCAAAGATTTCCCGCCTATGATAATATCATCAATGTATGACGCAGTCATTGATAATCCATGCAAGATACTATCAATAGTCTTTTGAAAAATGGCTAGGGATAAGGAAAGACCGAAAATCAACCTCGTATATTGAAAAAGCCCCAAGTGCGTGTTGATTGTGAGAAATTTGCGGCATTCAGGAATTACTTCCAATTGTTGATATGCACCCGTTAAATCAAGAACGCAAAAAAATTTCGCTCCTCTCAATTTGTTGCAAATCTCTTGCAGTGTTGGAAGAGGATAGTGAGCTAATTGTACGAACTTGTTTATAGTGACTTTACAATCCACGCACACCCTGATATCGCCATTCTTCTTTGGAACAACTACTATTGGACTTGCCCAGTCCGAATAATCCACGGAAATTAAAACTCCCGCCTTAATGAGTCGATTTATCTCTTGGGCCACTTTATCACGGACACCATAAGGGACAGCATAAGGCTTATGAAACACAGGGACACAATCTTCTTTCATGACAATCACTGCCTTGTGACCTCTAATAACGGATTCCTCTGTATGTTTGAAAACATTGGAAAATTTCTGAAATATTATATCCTCTTTAAAAAGCTGATTTACCCCCAAATTCTGGCCATCACCACCGGATAAAGATTTTTGCCAGTTGGGAATAATCTTATCCAACCAATTTCTACCACAAAGGGGAACAAAAAGCTTGTTGCTTTTAAAAATCACTAGAGGCATATGCTCAAAATAATTTCGAATTCCGTCGATCATCACAAAAAAAGAGATTTTTATAACACCTAACACGCATACTTTATCCCCTGTCACAACGCTTAAACACAAATCAGTCTTGAGAAGAGGACAGTGAGAGAAAAATCTGTGATAAAATTCCTCGTGAATGTAACTAACACATGCGCCCGTATCGATCTCATATTTGATTCTCACTTTGCCCGATACTGTTACCAAATATTCGGCCATAGGAGGTCGTCCCATTGTAATATTTGAGATTAAATACTCACTGCAAAATGTACTCACTACATTTTTATTCTCGCTCGGTGAGATTTACCCCAACAAAAGCTCCTCTTCTTCCAAGCTGCAATCGAAAATTTCACCATCCAGAGACTCACTCTCCAAAAGCTCATCCATTGCCCTTGAAAGGTCATCCTCACGATGAACAGCTTTTTGGACTTCATCCTCACGACGAAGCTCACCATCTCTCACATAAGAGCCATCCTCACGATGCCCTTCTGGAACATTTTCCTCCTGTGAGACATCATAATATCTGGTCACTACAATCTCTGCAGTATCATCATCCAATTTGTTCAGAAACATCGATGAAATTGCTCCATAGGATTCATCTCCTTCACTCTCACTCGATATTTCCGTGTGATCGACCCTCCTTGTCTTCTGTCTCTTTTGAGGGCAATTGGCGGCAAAATGATCCCCCCACTGGTGACAACGATAGCACTGAATTTTACGTCTCGTTCCACCATGGGCTTGGGTTTTGTGTGATCCTTTGTGCTCTTCTTTCTGCCTGCTTCTCCCTCGCACTCCCTGGACATCTTTTTTTCTAGATTGCTGCCGTCGTGAATCATTGCTACGGTTATTTTTCACCCAATCGACCTTTGAACCAGGGTTCATTAACCCCACATCTGTTCTAGTGAGTTCGGCTTGAATTGCTGCTTTTTGAGACTCCTCAAAGCTAGCGTCTAAGCTCAAAAGCTTCTCCTGGATTCTCTTTTCTTTCAAACCCATCACGAGTCTGTCTCTTAATGCCCAAGAAAGAAAATCCCCGAATTCACATTTCTCACTCAAAGCTTGCAGTTCCATGATGTACTCAGATACCGTTTCATCCATTTGCTGATCTTGCCTGTAGAATTTGAATCGCTCAGCAATTATACTATGGCGAGGAGCGTATTTCGCTTTTAGAACTTCCACCAACTGCTGATACGTCTTAGAAGCAATAGTTGCTGGGTGAATAGCGTTCTTGAGCACCTTGTAGGTATCATCACCCACAAACCCCACGAAAATCGCTTTTTTCATAGCGTCCTCCGTGATCTTGTTCATGAAGAACAGGTTTTCCAAGCGCTCAATATACACCGACACATCACAGCCCGGTACAAATTCTTTCACGCTCCCGATCAGCCCACCACCGGTAACATTTATCACGGGGGCACCTTCACTGGTCATCGCACGGACACTCACGACGCACACGCAAAAAAAACTGAGAAAAAAAGACAAAGGACTTTTATACTCGACGCCAAAATGTAATGTACAAGACGAGGTTTCGGGGTAGACTAAACTGATTTATTCGTGCCACAGGCTTATATACAAAACTGGTTGGGAAACCTGGTCCCGTACCACAATTGTTCATCATTTAACAATATATATCAAACTCCAAACCATTAAATAAAAAAAGTCAATAAATATTAGATCCTTTATTTTGTAAATGACAGACCCCTTGATCACTTAAAAGTCTTTCTGGGTTATTGCAATCAAAGAATTTATCAAATGCCTGTGTGAAACTCCAAACCGTTAAATAAAAAAAAATCAATAAAAATCAGATCCTTTATTTTGTAAATTACAGACCCCTTGATCACTTAAAAGTCTTTCTGGGTTATTGCAATCAAAGAATTTATCAAATGCCTGTGTGAAACTCCAAACCGTTAAATAAAAAAAAAATCAATAAAAATCAGATCCTTTATTTTGTAAATGACAGACCTCTTTATCACTTAGAAAAGTCTTTCTGGGTTATTGCAATCAAAGAATTTATCAAATGCCTGTGTGAAACTCCAAACCATTAAATAAAAAAAATCAATAAAAATCAGATCCTTTATTTTGTAAATGACAGACCCCTTGATCACTTAGAAAAGTCTTTCTGGGTAATTGCAATCAAAGAATATATCAAATACCTGTGTGAATCTCTAAACCATTAAATAAAAAAAGTCAATAAATATTAGATCCTTTATTTTGTAAATGACAGACCCCTTGATCACTTAGAAAAGTCTTTCTGGGTTATTGCACTCAAAGAATTTATCAAATGCCTGTGTGAAACTCCAAACCGTTAAATAAAAAAAAAACAATAAAAATCAGATCCTTTATTTTGTAAATGACAGACCCCTTGATCACTTAGAAAAGTCTTTCTGGGTTATTGCAATCAAAGAATTTATCAAATGCCTGTGTGAAACTCCAAACCATTAAATAAAAAAAATCAACAAAAATCAGATCCTTTATTTTGTAAATGACAGACCCCTTGATCACTTAAAAGTCTTTCTGGGTTAGTGCAATCAAAGAATTTATCAAATACCTGTGTCAAACTCTAAACCATTAAATAAAAAAAGTCAATAAATATTAGATCCTTTATTTTGTAAATGACAGACCCCTTGATCACTTAGAAAAGTCTTTCTGGGTTATTGCAATCAAAGAATTTATCAAATGCCTGTGTGAAACTCCAAACCATAAAATAAAAAAAATCAACAAAAATCAGATCCTTTATTTTGTAAATGACAGACCCCTTGATCACTTAAAAGTCTTTCTGGGTTAGTGCAATCAAAGAATTTATCAAATGCCTGTGTCAAACTCTAAACCATTAAATAAAAAAAAGTCAATAAATATTAGATCCTTTATTTTGTAAATGACAGACCCCTTGATCACTTAGAAAAGTCTTTCTGGGTTATTGCAATCAAAGAATTTATCAAATGCCTGTGTGCAACTCCAAACCAATAAATAAAAAAAATCAATAAAAATCAGATCCTTTATTTTGTAAATGACAGACCCCTGATCACTTGAAAGTCTTTCTGGGTTATTGGAATCAAAGAATTTATCAAATGCCTGTGTGAAACTCCAAAGCGTTAAATAAAAAAAAATAAATAAAAATCAGATCCTTTATTTTGTAAATGACAGACCCCTTGATCACTTAGAAAAGTCTTTCTGGGTTATTGCAATCAAAGAATTTATCAAATGCCTGTGTGAAACTCCAAACCGTTAAATAAAAAAAAATCAATAAAAATCAGATCCTTTATTTTGTAAATGACAGACCCCTTGATCACTTAAAAGTCTTTCTGGGTTATTGCAATCAAAGAATTTATCAAATGCCTGTGTGAAACTCCAAACCATTAAATAAAAAAAGTCAATAAATATTTGATCCTTTATTTTGTAAATGACAGACCCCTTGATCACTTAAAAGTCTTTCTGGGTTATTGCAATCAAAGAATTTATCAAATGCCTGTGTGAAACTCCAAACCATTAAATAAAAAAAGTCAATAAATATTAGATCCTTTATTTTGTAAATGACAGACCCCTTGATCACTTAGAAAAGTCTTTCTGGGTTATTGCAATCAAAGAATTTATCAAATGCCTGTGTGAAACTCCAAACCGTTAAATAAAAAAAAATCAATAAAAATCAGATCCTTTATTTTGTAAATGACAGACCCCTTGATCACTTAGAAAAGTCTTTCTGGGTTATTGCAATCAAAGAATTTATCAAATGCCTGTGTGAAACTCCAAACCATTAAATAAAAAAAATCAACAAAAATCAGATCCTTTATTTTGTAAATGGCAGACCCCTTGATCACTTAAAAGTCTTTCTGGGTTATTGCAATCAAAGAATTTATCAAATGCCTGTGTGAAACTCCAAACCGTTAAATAAAAAAAAAATCAATAAAAATCAGATCCTTTATTTTGTAAATGACAGACCTCTTTATCACTTAGAAAAGTCTTTCTGGGTTATTGCAATCAAAGAATTTATCAAATACCTGTGTGAAACTCCAAACCGTTAAATAAAAAAAAATCAATAAAAATCAGATCCTTTATTTTGTAAATGACAGACCCCTTGATCACTTAGAAAAGTCTTTCTGGGTTATTGCAATCAAAGAATTTATCAAATGCCTGTGTGAAACTCCAAACCATTAAATAAAAAAAAATAAATAAAAATCAGATCCTTTATTTTGTAAATGACAGACCCCTTGATCACTTAGTAAAGTCTTTCTGGGTTATTGCAATCAAAGAATTTATCAAATGCCTGTGTGAAACTCCAAACCGTTAAATAAAAAAAAATCAATAAAAATCAGATCCTTTATTTTGTAAATGACAGACCCCTTGATCACTTAGAAAAGTCTTTCTGGGTTATTGCAATCAAAGAATTTATCAAATGCCTGTGTGAAACTCCAAACCATTAAATAAAAAAAGTCAATAAATATTTGATCCTTTATTTTGTAAATGACAGACCCCTTGATCACTTAAAAGTCTTTCTGGGTTATTGCAATCAAAGAATTTATCAAATGCCTGTGTGAAACTCCAAACCATTAAATAAAAAAAGTCAATAAATATTTGATCCTTTATTTTGTAAATGACAGACCCCTTGATCACTTAAAAGTCTTTCTGGGTTATTGCAATCAAAGAATTTATCAAATGCCTGTGTGAAACTCCAAACCATTAAATAAAAAAAATCAATAAAAATCAGATCCTTTATTTTGTAAATGACAGACCCCTTGATCACTTAGAAAAGTCTTTCTGGGTTATTGCAATCAAAGAATTTATCAAATACCTGTGTGAAACTCCAAACCATTAAATAAAAAAAATGAACAAAAATCAGATCCTTTATTTTGTAAATGACAGACCCCTTGATCACTTAAAAGTCTTTCTGGGTTATTGCAATCAAAGAATTTATCAAATGCCTGTGTGAAACTCCAAACCATTAAATAAAAAAAGTCAATAAATATTAGATCCTTTATTTTATAAATGACAGCCCCCTTGATCACTTAGAAAAGTCTTTCTGGGTTATTGCAATCAAAGAATTTATCAAATGCCTGTGTGAAACTCCAAACCATTAAATAAAAAAAGTCAATAAATATTAGATCCTTTATTTTGTAAATGACAGACCCCTTGATCACTTAAAAGTCTTTCTGGGTTATTGCAATCAAAGAATTTATCAAATGCCTGTGTGAATCTCTAAACCATTAAATAAAAAAAGTCAATAAATATTAGATCCTTTATTTTGTAAATGACAGACCCCTTGATCACTTAGAAAAGTCTTTCCGGGTTATTGCAATCAAAGAATTTATCAAATGCCTGTGTGAAACTCCAAACCGTTAAATAAAAAAAAAACAATAAAAATCAGATCCTTTATTTTGTAAATGACAGACCCCTTGATCACTTAGAAAAGTCTTTCTGGGTTATTGCAATCAAAGAATTTATCAAATGCCTGTGTGAAACTCCAAACCATTAAATAAAAAAAATCAACAAAAATCAGATCCTTTATTTTGTAAATGACAGACCCCTTGATCACTTAAAAGTCTTTCTGGGTTAGTGCAATCAAAGAATTTATCAAATACCTGTGTCAAACTCTAAACCATTAAATAAAAAAAAGTCAATAAATATTAGATCCTTTATTTTGTAAATGACAGACCCCTTGATCACTTAGAAAAGTCTTTCTGGGTTATTGCAATCAAAGAATTTATCAAATGCCTGTGTGAAACTCCAAACCGTTAAATAAAAAAAAAATCAATAAAAATCAGATCCTTTATTTTGTAAATGACAGACCCCTTGATCACTTAGAAAAGTCTTTCTGGGTTATTGCAATCAAAGAATTTATCAAATGCCTGTGTGAAACTCCAAACCATTAAATAAAAAAAGTCAATAAATATTTGATCCTTTATTTTGTAAATGACAGACCCCTTGATCACTTAGAAAAGTCTTTCTGGGTTATTGCAATCAAAGAATTTATCAAATGCCTGTGTGCAACTCCAAACCAATAAATAAAAAAATCAATAAAAATCAGATCCTTTATTTTGTAAATGACAGACCCCTGATCACTTGAAAGTCTTTCTGGGTTATTGGAATCAAAGAATTTATCAAATGCCTGTGTGAAACTCCAAAGCGTTAAATAAAAAAAAATAAATAAAAATCAGATCCTTTATTTTGTAAATGACAGACCCCTTGATCACTTAGAAAAGTCTTTCTGGGTTATTGCAATCAAAGAATTTATCAAATGCCTGTGTGAAACTCCAAACCTGTGTTGCCTGTGTGAAAACCGTTAAAAAAAAAAATCAATAAAAATCAGATCCTTTATTTTGTAAATGACAGACCCCTTGATCACTTAAAAGTCTTTCTGGGTTATTGCAATCAAAGAATTTATCAAATGCCTGTGTGAAACTCCAAACCATTAAATAAAAAAAGTCAATAAATATTTGATCCTTTATTTTGTAAATGACAGACCCCTTGATCACTTAAAAGTCTTTCTGGGTTAGTGCAATCAAAGAATTTATCAAATGCCTGTGTGAAACTCCAAACCATTAAATAAAAAAAGTCAATAAATATTAGATCCTTTATTTTGTAAATGACAGACCCCTTGATCACTTAGAAAAGTCTTTCTGGGTTATTGCAATCAAAGAATTTATCAAATGCCTGTGTGAAACTCCAAACCGTTAAATAAAAAAAAATCAATAAAAATCAGATCCTTTATTTTGTAAATGACAGACCCCTTGATCACTTAGAAAAGTCTTTCTGGGTTATTGCAATCAAAGAATTTATCAAATGCCTGTGTGAAACTCCAAACCATTAAATAAAAAAAATCAACAAAAATCAGATCCTTTATTTTGTAAATGGCAGACCCCTTGATCACTTAAAAGTCTTTCTGGGTTATTGCAATCAAAGAATTTATCAAATGCCTGTGTGAAACTCCAAACCGTTAAATAAAAAAAAATCAATAAAAATCAGATCCTTTATTTTGTAAATGACAGACCTCTTTATCACTTAGAAAAGTCTTTCTGGGTTATTGCAATCAAAGAATTTATCAAATACCTGTGTGAAACTCCAAACCGTTAAATAAAAAAAAATCAATAAAAATCAGATCATTTATTTTGTAAATGACAGACCCCTTGATCACTTAGAAAAGTCTTTCTGGGTTATTGCAATCAAAGAATTTATCAAATGCCTGTGTGAAACTCCAAACCATTAAATAAAAAAAAATAAATAAAAATCAGATCCTTTATTTTGTAAATGACAGACCCCTTGATCACTTAGAAAAGTCTTTCTGGGTTATTGCAATCAAAGAATTTATCAAATGCCTGTGTGAAACTCCAAACCGTTAAATAAAAAAAAATCAATAAAAATCAGATCCTTTATTTTGTAAATGACAGACCCCTTGATCACTTAGAAAAGTCTTTCTGGGTTATTGCAATCAAAGAATTTATCAAATGCCTGTGTGAAACTCCAAACCATTAAATAAAAAAAGTCAATAAATATTTGATCCTTTATTTTGTAAATGACAGACCCCTTGATCACTTGAAAAGTCTTTCTGGGTTATTGCAATCAAAGAATTTATCAAATGCCTGTGTGAAACTCCAAACCATTAAATTCAATAAAATTTGATCCTTTATTTTGTAAATGACAGACCCCTTGATCACTTAAAAGTCTTTCTGGGTTATTGCAATCAAAGAATTTATCAAATGCCTGTGTGAAACTCCAAACCATTAAATAAAAAAAGTTAATAAATATTAGATCCTTTATTTTGTAAATGACAGACCCCTTGATCACTTAGAAAAGTCTTTCTGGGTTATTGCAATCAAAGAATTTATCAAATGCCTGTGTGAAACTCCAAACCGTTAAATAAAAAAAAATCAATAAAAATCAGATCCTTTATTTTGTAAATGACAGACCCCTTGATCACTTAAAAGTCTTTCTGGGTTATTGCAATCAAAGAATTTATCAAATGCCTGTGTGAAACTCCAAACCATTAAATAAAAAAAGTCAATAAATATTTGATCCTTTATTTTGTAAATGACAGACCCCTTGATCACTTAAAAGTCTTTCTGGGTTATTGCAATCAAAGAATTTATCAAATGCCTGTGTGAAACTCCAAACCATTAAATAAAAAAAGTCAATAAATATTAGATCCTTTATTTTGTAAATGACAGACCCCTTGATCACTTAGAAAAGTCTTTCTGGGTTATTGCAATCAAAGAATTTATCAAATGCCTGTGTGAAACTCCAAACCGTTAAATAAAAAAAAATCAATAAAAATCAGATCCTTTATTTTGTAAATGACAGACCCCTTGATCACTTAGAAAAGTCTTTCTGGGTTATTGCAATCAAAGAATTTATCAAATGCCTGTGTGAAACTCCAAACCATTAAATAAAAAAAATCAACAAAAATCAGATCCTTTATTTTGTAAATGGCAGACCCCTTGATCACTTAAAAGTCTTTCTGGGTTATTGCAATCAAAGAATTTATCAAATGCCTGTGTGAAACTCCAAACCGTTAAATAAAAAAAAAATCAATAAAAATCAGATCCTTTATTTTGTAAATGGCAGACCCCTTGATCACTTAAAAGTCTTTCTGGGTTATTGCAATCAAAGAATTTATCAAATACCTGTGTGAAACTCCAAACCGTTAAATAAAAAAAAATCAATAAAAATCAGATCCTTTATTTTGTAAATGACAGACCCCTTGATCACTTAGAAAAGTCTTTCTGGGTTATTGCAATCAAAGAATTTATCAAATACCTGTGTGAAACTCCAAACCGTTAAATAAAAAAAAATCAATAAAAATCAGGTGATCACTTAGAAAAGTCTTTCTGGGTTATTGCAATCAAAGAATTTATCAAATGCCTGTGTGAAACTCCAAAGCGTTAAATAAAAAAAAAAAATAAATAAAAATCAGATCCTTTATTTTGTAAATGACAGACCCCTTGATCACTTAGAAAAGTCTTTCTGGGTTATTGCAATCAAAGAATTTATCAAATGCCTGTGTGAAACTCCAAACCGTTAAATAAAAAAAAATCAATAAAAATCAGATCCTTTATTTTGTAAATGACAGACCCCTTGATCACTTAAAAGTCTTTCTGGGTTATTGCAATCAAAGAATTTATCAAATGCCTGTGAAACTCCAAACCATTAAATAAAAAAAGTCAATAAATATTTGATCCTTTATTTTGTAAATGACAGACCCCTTGATCACTTAAAAGTCTTTCTGGGTTATTGCAATCAAAGAATTTATCAAATGCCTGTGTGAAACTCCAAACCATTAAATAAAAAAAGTCAATAAATATTAGATCCTTTATTTTGTAAATGACAGACCCCTTGATCACTTAGAAAAGTCTTTCTGGGTTGTTGCAATCAAAGAATTTATCAAATGCCTGTGTGAAACTCCAAACCGTTAAATAAAAAAAAATCAATAAAAATCAGATCCTTTATTTTGTAAATGACAGACCCCTTGATCACTTAGAAAAGTCTTTCTGGGTTATTGCAATCAAAGAATTTATCAAATGCCTGTGTGAAACTCCAAACCGTTAAATAAAAAAAAATCAATAAAAATCAGATCCTTTATTTTGTAAATGACAGACCCCTTGATCACTTAGAAAAGTCTTTCTGGGTTATTGCAATCAAAGAATTTATCAAATGCCTGTGTGAAACTCCAAACCATTAAATAAAAAAAATCAACAAAAATCAGATCCTTTATTTTGTAAATGGCAGACCCCTTGATCACTTAAAAGTCTTTCTGGGTTATTGCAATCAAAGAATTTATCAAATGCCTGTGTGAAACTCCAAACCGTTAAATAAAAAAAAAATCAATAAAAATCAGATCCTTTATTTTGTAAATGGCAGACCCCTTGATCACTTAAAAGTCTTTCTGGGTTATTGCAATCAAAGAATTTATCAAATACCTGTGTGAAACTCCAAACCGTTAAATAAAAAAAAATCAATAAAAATCAGATCCTTTATTTTGTAAATGACAGACCCCTTGATCACTTAGAAAAGTCTTTCTGGGTTATTGCAATCAAAGAATTTATCAAATGCCTGTGTGAAACTCCAAACCGTTAAATAAAAAAAAATCAATAAAAATCAGATCCTTTATTTTGTAAATGACAGACCCCTTGATCACTTAAAAGTCTTTCTGGGTTATTGCAATCAAAGAATTTATCAAATGCCTGTGTGAAACTCCAAACCATTAAATAAAAAAAGTCAATAAATATTTGATCCTTTATTTTGTAAATGACAGACCCCTTGATCACTTAAAAGTCTTTCTGGGTTATTGCAATCAAAGAATTTATCAAATGCCTGTGTGAAACTCCAAACCATTAAATAAAAAAAGTCAATAAATATTAGATCCTTTATTTTGTAAATGACAGACCCCTTGATCACTTAGAAAAGTCTTTCTGGGTTGTTGCAATCAAAGAATTTATCAAATGCCTGTGTGAAACTCCAAACCGTTAAATAAAAAAAAATCAATAAAAATCAGATCCTTTATTTTGTAAATGACAGACCCCTTGATCACTTAGAAAAGTCTTTCTGGGTTATTGCAATCAAAGAATTTATCAAATGCCTGTGTGAAACTCCAAACCATTAAATAAAAAAAAATCAACAAAAATCAGATCCTTTATTTTGTAAATGGCAGACCCCTTGATCACTTAAAAGTCTTTCTGGGTTATTGCAATCAAAGAATTTATCAAATGCCTGTGTGAAACTCCAAACCGTTAAATAAAAAAAAATCAATAAAAATCAGATCCTTTATTTTGTAAATGACAGACCTCTTTATCACTTAGAAAAGTCTTTCTGGGTTATTGCAATCAAAGAATTTATCAAATACCTGTGTGAAACTCCAAACCGTTAAATAAAAAAAAATCAATAAAAATCAGATCATTTATTTTGTAAATGACAGACCCCTTGATCACTTAGAAAAGTCTTTCTGGGTTATTGCAATCAAAGAATTTATCAAATGCCTGTGTGAAACTCCAAACCGTTAAATAAAAAAAAATCAATAAAAATCAGATCCTTTATTTTGTAAATGACAGACCCCTTGATCACTTGGAAAAGTCTTTCTGGGTTATTGCAATCAAAGAATTTATCAAATGCCTGTGTGAAACTCCAAACCATTAAATAAAAAAAGTCAATAAATATTTGATCCTTTATTTTGTAAATGACAGACCCCTTGATCACTTAAAAGTCTTTCTGGGTTATTGCAATCAAAGAATTTATCAAATGCCTGTGTGAAACTCCAAACCATTAAATAAAAAAAGTCAATAAATATTAGATCCTTTATTTTGTAAATGACAGACCCCTTGATCACTTAGAAAAGTCTTTCTGGGTTATTGCAATCAAAGAATTTATCAAATGCCTGTGTGAAACTCCAAACCGTTAAATAAAAAAAAATCAATAAAAATCAGATCCTTTATTTTGTAAATGACAGACCCCTTGATCACTTAAAAGTCTTTCTGGGTTATTGCAATCAAAGAATTTATCAAATGCCTGTGTGAAACTCCAAACCATTAAATAAAAAAGTCAATAAATATTTGATCCTTTATTTTGTAAATGACAGACCCCTTGATCACTTAAAAGTCTTTCTGGGTTATTGCAATCAAAGAATTTATCAAATGCCTGTGTGAAACTCCAAACCATTAAATAAAAAAAGTCAATAAATATTAGATCCTTTATTTTGTAAATGACAGACCCCTTGATCACTTAGAAAAGTCTTTCTGGGTTATTGCAATCAAAGAATTTATCAAATGCCTGTGTGAAACTCCAAACCGTTAAATAAAAAAAAATCAATAAAAATCAGATCCTTTATTTTGTAAATGACAGACCCCTTGATCACTTAGAAAAGTCTTTCTGGGTTATTGCAATCAAAGAATTTATCAAATGCCCGTGTGAAACTCCAAACCATTAAATAAAAAAAATCAACAAAAATCAGATCCTTTATTTTGTAAATGGCAGACCCCTTGATCACTTAAAAGTCTTTCTGGGTTATTGCAATCAAAGAATTTATCAAATGCCTGTGTGAAACTCCAAACCGTTAAATAAAAAAAAAATCAATAAAAATCAGATCCTTTATTGTGTAAATGGCAGACCCCTTGATCACTTAAAAGTCTTTCTGGGTTATTGCAATCAAAGAATTTATCAAATACCTGTGTGAAACTCCAAACCGTTAAATAAAAAAAAATCAATAAAAATCAGATCCTTTATTTTGTAAATGACAGACCCCTTGATCCCTTAGAAAAGTCTTTCTGGGTTATTGCAATCAAAGAATTTATCAAATGCCTGTGTGAAACTCCAAACCATTAAATAAAAAAAAATAAATAAAAATCACATCCTTTATTTTGTAAATGACAGACCCCTTGATCACTTAGAAAAGTCTTTCTGGGTTATTGCAATCAAAGAATTTATCAAATGCCTGTGTGAAACTCCAAACCGTTAAATAAAAAAAAATCAATAAAAATCAGATCCTTTATTTTGTAAATGACAGACCCCTTGATCACTTAGAAAAGTCTTTCTGGGTTATTGCAATCAAAGAATTTATCAAATGCCTGTGTGAAACTCCAAACCATTAAATAAAAAAAATCAACAAAAATCAGATTCTTTATTTTGTAAATGACAGACTCCTTGATCACTTAAAAGTCTTTCTGGGTTAGTGCAATCAAAGAATTTATCAAATGCCTGTGTGAAACTCTAAACCATTACATAAAAAAAAGTCAATAAATATTAGATCCTTTATTTTGTAAATGACAGACCCCTTGATCACTTAGAAAAGTCTTTCTGGGTTATTGCAATCAAAGAATTTATCAAATGCCTGTGTGAAACTCCAAACCGTTAAATAAAAAAAAATCAATAAAAATCAGATCCTTTATTTTGTAAATGACAGACCCCTTGATCACTTAGAAAAGTCTTTCTGAGTTATTGCAATCAAAGAATTTATCAAATGCCTGTGTGAAACTCCAAACCATTAAATAAAAAAAATCAACAAAAATCTGATCCTTTATTTTGTAAATGACAGACTCCTTGATCACTTAAAAGTCTTTCTGGGTTAGTGCAATCAAAGAATTTATCAAATGCCTGTGTGAAACTCTAAACCATTACATAAAAAAAAGTCAATAAATATTAGATCCTTTATTTTGTAAATGACAGACCCCTTGATCACTTAGAAAAGTCTTTCTGGGTTATTGCAATCAAAGAATTTATCAAATGCCTGTGTGAAACTCCAAACCGTTAAATAAAAAAAAATCAATAAAAATCAGATCCTTTATTTTGTAAATGACAGACCCCTTGATCACTTAGAAAAGTCTTTCTGAGTTATTGCAATCAAAGAATTTATTCTGAGTTATTGCAATCAAAGAATTTATCAAATGCCTGTGTGAAACTCCAAACCATTAAATGAAAAAAATCAACAAAAATCAGATCCTTTATTTTGTAAATGACAGACCCCTTGATCACTTAAAAGTCTTTCTGGGTTATTGCAATCAAAGAATTTATCAAATGCCTGTGTGAAACTCCAAACCGTTAAATAAAAAAAAAATCAATAAAAATCAGATCCTTTATTTTGTAAATGACAGACCTCTTTATCACTTAGAAAAGTCTTTCTGGGTTATTCCAATCAAAGAATTTATCAAATACCTGTGTGAAACTCCAAACCATTAAATAAAAAAAAATCAATAAAAATCAGATCCTTTATTTTGTAAATGACAGACCCCTTGATCACTTAGAAAAGTCTTTCTGGGTTATTGCAATCAAAGAATTTATCAAATACCTGTGTGAAACTCTAAACCATTACATAAAAAAAAGTCAATAAATATTAGATCATTTATTTTGTAAATGACAAACCCCTTGATCACTTAGAAAAGTCTTTCTGGGTTATTGCAATCAAAGAATTTATCAAATGCCTGTGTGAAACTCCAAACCGTTAAATAAAAAAAAATCAATAAAAATCAGATCCTTTATTTTGTAAATGACAGACCCCTTGATCACTTAGAAAAGTCTTTCTGGGTTATTGCAATCAAAGAATTTATCAAATGCCTGTGTGAAACTCCAAACCGTTAAATAAAAAAGTCAATAAATATTAGATCCTTTATTTTATAAATGGCAGCCCCCTTGATCACTTAGAAAAGTCTTTCTGGGTTAGTGCAATCAAAGAATTTATCAAATGCCTGTGTGAAACTCCAAACCATTAAATAAAAAAAAAAAAAATAAAAATCAGATCCTTTATTTTGTAAATGACAGACCCCTTGATCACTTAGAAAAGTCTTTCTGGGTTATTGCAATCAAAGAATTTATCAAATGCCTGTGTGAAACTCCAAACCGTTAAATAAAAAAAAAGTCAATAAAAATCAGATCCTTTATTTTGTAAATGACAGACCCCTTGATCACTTAGAAAAGTCTTTCTGGGTTATTGCAATCAAAGAATTTATCAAATGCCTGTGTGAAACTCCAAACCGTTAAATAAAAAAAAATCAATAAAAATCAAATCCTTTATTTTGTAAATGACAGACCCCTTGATCACTTAGAAAAGTCTTTCTGAGTTATTGCAATCAAAGAATTTATCAAATGCCTGTGTGAAACTCCAAACCATTAAATAAAAAAAATCAACAAAAATCAGATCCTTTATTTTGTAAATGACAGACCCCTTGATCACTTAAAAGTCTTTCTGGGTTATTGCAATCAAAGAATTTATCAAATGCCTGTGTGAAACTCCAAACCGTTAAATAAAAAAAAAAATCAATAAAAATCAGATCCTTTATTTTGTAAATGACAGACCCCTTGATCACTTAGAAAAGTCTTTCTGGGTTATTGCAATCAAAGAATTTATCAAATGCCTGTGTGAAACTCCAAACCGTTAAATAAAAAAAAATCAATAAAAATCAAATCCTTTATTTTGTAAATGACAGACCCCTTGATCACTTAGAAAAGTCTTTCTGAGTTATTGCAATCAAAGAATTTATCAAATGCCTGTGTGAAACTCCAAACCATTAAATAAAAAAAATCAACAAAAATCAGATCCTTTATTTTGTAAATGACAGACCCCTTGATCACTTAAAAGTCTTTCTGAGTTATTGCAATCAAAGAATTTATCAAATGCCTGTGTGAAACTCCAAACCATTAAATGAAAAAAATCAACAAAAATCAGATCCTTTATTTTGTAAATGACAGACCCCTTGATCACTTAAAAGTCTTTCTGGGTTATTGCAATCAAAGAATTTATCAAATGCCTGTGTGAAACTCCAAACCGTTAAATAAAAAAAAAATCAATAAAAATCAGATCCTTTATTTTGTAAATGACAGACCTCTTTATCACTTAGAAAAGTCTTTCTGGGTTATTCCAATCAAAGAATTTATCAAATACCTGTGTGAAACTCCAAACCATTAAATAAAAAAAAATCAATAAAAATCAGATCCTTTATTTTGTAAATGACAGACCCCTTGATCACTTAGAAAAGTCTTTCTGGGTTATTGCAATCAAAGAATTTATCAAACACCTGTGTGAAACTCTAAACCATTACATAAAAAAAAGTCAATAAATATTAGATCATTTATTTTGTAAATGACAGACCCCTTGATCACTTAGAAAAGTCTTTCTGGGTTATTGCAATCAAAGAATTTATCAAATGCCTGTGTGAAACTCCAAACCGTTAAATAAAAAAAAATCAATAAAAAACAGATCCTTTATTTTGTAAATGACAGACCCCTTGATCACTTAGAAAAGTCTTTCTGGGTTATTGCAATCAAAGAATTTATCAAATGCCTGTGTGAAACTCCAAACCGTTAAATAAAAAAGTCAATAAATATTAGATCCTTTATTTTATAAATGGCAGCCCCCTTGATCACTTAGAAAAGTCTTTCTGGGTTAGTGCAATCAAAGAATTTATCAAATGCCTGTGTGAAACTCCAAACCATTAAATAAAAAAAAAATAAATAAAAATCAGATCCTTTATTTTGTAAATGACAGACCCCTTGATCACTTAGAAAAGTCTTTCTGGGTTATTGCAATCAAAGAATTTATCAAATGCCTGTGTGAAACTCCAAACCGTTAAATAAAAAAAAAGTCAATAAAAATCAGATCCTTTATTTTGTAAATGACAGACCCCTTGATCACTTAGAAAAGTCTTTCTGGGTTATTGCAATCAAAGAATTTATCAAATGCCTGTGTGAAACTCCAAACCATTAAATAAAAAAAATCAACAAAAATCAGATCCTTTATTTTGTAAATGACAGACCCCTTGATCACTTAAAAGTCTTTCTGGGTTAGTGCAATCAAAGAATTTATCAAATGCCTGTGTGAAACTCTAAACCATTACATAAAAAAAAGTCAATAAATATTAGATCCTTTATTTTGTAAATGACAGACCCTTTGATCACTTAGAAAAGTCTTTCTGGGTTATTGCAATCAAAGAATTTATCAAATGCCTGTGTGAAACTCCAAACCGTTAAATAAAAAAAAATCAATAAAAATCAGATCCTTTATTTTGTAAATGACAGACCTCTTTATCACTTAGAAAAGTCTTTCTGGGTTATTGCAATCAAAGAATTTATCAAATACCTGTGTGAAACTCCAAACCATTAAATAAAAAAAATGAACAAAAATCAGATCCTTTATTTTGTAAATGACAGACCCCTTGATCACTTTGAAAAGTCTTTCTGGGTTATTGCAATCAAAGAATTTATCAAATGCCTGTGTGAAAAACCAAACCATTAAATAAAAAAAATCAACAAAAATCAGATCCTTTATTTTGTAAATGACAGACCCCTTGATCACTTAAAAGTCTTTCTGGGTTATTGCAATCAAAGAATTTATCAAATGCCTGTGTGAAACTCCAAACCATTAAATAAAAAAAATCAACAAAAATCAGATCCTTTATTTTGTAAATGACAGACCCCTTGATCACTTAAAAGTCTTTCTGGGTTATTGCAATCAAAGAATTTATCAAATGCCTGTGTGAAACTCCAAACCGTTAAATAAAAAAAAATCAATAAAAATCAGATCCTTTATTTTGTAAATGACAGACCTCTTTATCTCTTAGAAAAGTCTTTCTGGGTTATTGCAATCAAAGAATTTATCAAATACCTGTGTGAAACTCCAAACCATTAAATAAAAAAATGAACAAAAATCAGATCCTTTATTTTGTAAATGACAGACCCCTTGATCACTTAAAAGTCTTTCTGGGTTATTGCAATCAAAGAATTTATCAAATGCCTGTGTGAAACTCCAAACCGTTAAATAAAAAATAATCAATAAAAATCAGATCCTTTATTTTGTAAATGACAGACCCCTTGATCACTTTGAAAAGTCTTTCTGGGTTATTGCAATCAAAGAATTTATCAAATGCCTGTGTGAAACTCCAAACCATTAAATAAAAAAAATCAACAAAAATCAGATCCTTTATTTTGTAAATGACAGACCCCTTGATCACTTAAAAGTCTTTCTGGGTTATTGCAATCAAAGAATTTATCAAATGCCTGTGTGAAACTCCAAACCGTTAAATAAAAAAAAATCAATAAAAATCAGATCCTTTATTTTGTAAATGACAGACCTCTTTATCACTTAGAAAAGTCTTTCTGGGTTATTGCAATCAAAGAATTTATCAAATACCTGTGTGAAACTCCAAACCATTAAATAAAAAAAAATGAACAAAAATCAGATCCTTTATTTTGTAAATGACAGACCCCTTGATCACTTAAAAGTCTTTCTGGGTTATTGCAATCAAAGAATTTATCAAATGCCTGTGTGAAACTCCAAACCATTAAATAAAAAAAAGTCAATAAATATTAGATCCTTTATTTTGTAAATGACAGACCCCTTGATCACTTAGAAAAGTCTTTCTGGGTTATTGCAATCAAAGAATTTATCAAATGCCTGTGTGAAACTCCAAACCATTAAATAAAAAAAGTCAATAAATATTAGATCCTTTATTTTATAAATGACAGCACCCTTGATCACATAGAAAAGTCTTTCTGGGTTATTGCAATCAAAGAATTTATCAAATGCCTGTGTGAAACTCCAAACCATTAAATAAAAAAAATCAACAAAAATCAGATCCTTTATTTTGTAAATGACAGACCCCTTGATCACTTAAAAGTCTTTCTGGGTTATTGCAATCAAAGAATTTATCAAATGCCTGTGTGAAACTCCAAACCGTTAAATAAAAAAAAAAATCAATAAAAATCAGATCCTTTATTTTGTAAATGACAGACCTCTTTATCACTTAGAAAAGTGTTTCTGGGTTATTGCAATCAAAGAATTTATCAAATGCCTGTGTGAAACTCCAAACCATTAAATAAAAAAAATCAATAAAAATCAGATCCTTTATTTTGTAAATGACAGACCCCTTGATCACTTAAAAGTCTTTCTGGGTTATTGCAATCAAAGAATTTATCAAATGCCTGTGTGAAAAACCAAACCATTAAATAAAAAAAATCAACAAAAATCAGATCCTTTATTTTGTAAATGACAGACCCCTTGATCACTTAAAAGTCTTTCTGGGTTATTGCAATCAAAGAATTTATCAAATGCCTGTGTGAAACTCCAAACCATTAAATAAAAAAAATCAACAAAAATCAGATCCCTTATTTTGTAAATGACAGACCCCTTGATCACTTAAAAGTCTTTCTGGGTTATTGCAATCAAAGAATTTATCAAATGCCTGTGTGAAACTCCAAACCGTTAAATAAAAAAAAAAATCAATAAAAATCAGATCCTTTATTTTGTAAATGACAGACCTCTTTATCTCTTAGAAAAGTCTTTCTGGGTTATTGCAATCAAAGAATTTATCAAATGCCTGTGTGAAACTCCAAACCATTAAATAAAAAAATGAACAAAAATCAGATCCTTTATTTTGTAAATGACAGACCCCTTGATCACTTAAAAGTCTTTCTGGGTTATTGCAATCAAAGAATTTATCAAATGCCTGTGTGAAACTCCAAACCGTTAAATAAAAAATAATCAATAAAAATCAGATCCTTTATTTTGTAAATGACAGACCCCTTGATCACTTTGAAAAGTCTTTCTGGGTTATTGCAATCAAAGAATTTATCAAATGCCTGTGTGAAACTCCAAACCATTAAATAAAAAAAATCAACAAAAATCAGATCCTTTATTTTGTAAATGACAGACCCCTTGATCACTTAAAAGTCTTTCTGGGTTATTGCAATCAAAGAATTTATCAAATGCCTGTGTGAAACTCCAAACCGTTAAATAAAAAAAAATCAATAAAAATCAGATCCTTTATTTTGTAAATGACAGACCTCTTTATCACTTAGAAAAGTCTTTCTGGGTTATTGCAATCAAAGAATTTATCAAATACCTGTGTGAAACTCCAAACCATTAAATAAAAAAAAATGAACAAAAATCAGATCCTTTATTTTGTAAATGACAGACCCCTTGATCACTTAAAAGTCTTTCTGGGTTATTGCAATCAAAGAATTTATCAAATGCCTGTGTGAAACTCCAAACCATTAAATAAAAAAAAGTCAATAAATATTAGATCTTTATTTTGTAAATGACAGACCCCTTGATCACTTAGAAAAGTCTTTCTGGGTTATTGCAATCAAAGAATTTATCAAATGCCTGTGTGAAACTCCAAACCATTAAATAAAAAAAGTCAATAAATATTAGATCCTTTATTTTATAAATGACAGCACCCTTGATCACATAGAAAAGTCTTTCTGGGTTATTGCAATCAAAGAATTTATCAAATGCCTGTGTGAAACTCCAAACCATTAAATAAAAAAAATCAACAAAAATCAGATCCTTTATTTTGTAAATGACAGACCCCTTGATCACTTAAAAGTCTTTCTGGGTTATTGCAATCAAAGAATTTATCAAATGCCTGTGTGAAACTCCAAACCGTTAAATAAAAAAAAAAATCAATAAAAATCAGATCCTTTATTTTGTAAATGACAGACCTCTTTATCACTTAGAAAAGTGTTTCTGGGTTATTGCAATAAAAGAATTTATCAAATGCCTGTGTGAAACTCCAAACCATTAAATAAAAAAAATCAATAAAAATCAGATCCTTTATTTTGTAAATGACAGACCCCTTGATCACTTAAAAGTCTTTCTGGGTTATTGCAATCAAAGAATTTATCAAATACCTGCGTGAAACTCCAAACCATTAAATAAAAAAAATGAACAAAAATCAGATCCTTTATTTTGTAAATGACAGACCCCTTGATCACTTAAAAGTCTTTCTGGGTTATTGCAATCAAAGAATTTATCAAATGCCTGTGTGAAACTCCAAACCATTAAATAAAAAAAGTCAATAAATATTAGATCCTTTATTTTATAAATCACGTCCCCCTTGATCACTTAGAAAAGTCTTTCTGGGTTATTGCAATCAAAGAATTTATCAAATGCCTGTGTGAAACTCCAAACCATTAAATGAAAAAATCAACAAAAATCAAATCCTTTATTTTGTAAATGACAGACCCCTTGATCACTTAAAAGTCTTTCTGGGTTATTGCAATCAAAGAATTTATCAAATGCCTGTGTGAAACTCCAAACCGTTAAATAAAAAAATCAATAAAAATCAGATCCTTTATTTTGTAAATGACAGACCCCTTGATCACTTAAAAGTCTTTCTGGGTTATTGCAATCAAAGAATTTATCAAATGCCTGTGTGAAACTCCAAACCATTAAATAAAAAAAAATCAATAAAAATCAGATCCTTTATTTTGTAAATGACAGACCCATTGATCACTTAAAAGTCTTTCTGGGTTATTGCAATCAAAGAATTTATCAAATGCCTGTGTGAAACTCCAAACCATTAAATAAAAAAAATCAATAAAAATCAGATCCTTTATTTTGTAAATGACAGACCTCTTTATCACTTAGAAAAGTCTTTCTGGGTTATTGCAATCAAAGAATTTATCAAATGCCTGTGTGAAACTCCAAACCGTTAAATAAAAAAATCAATAAAAATCAGATCCTTTATTTTGTAAATGACAGACCCCTTCATCACTTAAAAGTCTTTCTGGGTTATTGCAATCAAAGAATTTATCAAATGCCTGTGTGAAACTCCAAACCATTAAATAAAAAAAAATCAATAAAAATCAGATCCTTTATTTTGTAAATGACAGACCCCTTGATCACTTAAAAAAGTCTTTCTGGGTTATTGCAATCAAAGAATTTATCAAATGCCTGTGTGAAACTACAAACCATTAAATAAAAAAAAGTCAATAAATATTAGATCCTTTATTTTGTAAATGACAGACCCCTTGATCACTTAGAAAAGTCTTTCTGGGTTATTGCAATCAAAGAATTTATCAAATGCCTGTGTGAAACTCCAAACCGTTAAATAAAAAAAATCAATAAAAATCAGATCCTTTATTTTGTAAATGACAGACCCCTTGATCACTTAGAAAAGTCTTTCTGGGTTATTGCAATCAAAGAATTTATCAAATGCCTGTGTGAAACTCCAAACCATTAAATAAAAAAAATCAATAAAAATCAGATCCTTTATTTTGTAAATGACAGACCCATTGATCACTTAAAAGTCTTTCTGGGTTATTGCAATCAAAGAATTTATCAAATGCCTGTGTGAAACTCCAAACCATTAAATAAAAAAAATCAATAAAAATCAGATCCTTTATTTTGTAAATGACAGACCTCTTTATCACTTAGAAAAGTCTTTCTGGGTTATTGCAATCAAAGAATTTATCAAATGCCTGTGTGAAACTCCAAACCGTTAAATAAAAAAATCAATAAAAATCAGATCCTTTATTTTGTAAATGACAGACCCCTTCATCACTTAAAAGTCTTTCTGGGTTATTGCAATCAAAGAATTTATCAAATGCCTGTGTGAAACTCCAAACCATTAAATAAAAAAAAATCAATAAAAATCAGATCCTTTATTTTGTAAATGACAGACCCCTTGATCACTTAAAAAAGTCTTTCTGGGTTATTGCAATCAAAGAATTTATCAAATGCCTGTGTGAAACTACAAACCATTAAATAAAAAAAAGTCAATAATTATTAGATCCTTTATTTTGTAAATGACAGACCCCTTGATCACTTAGAAAAGTCTTTCTGGGTTATTGCAATCAAAGAATTTATCAAATGCCTGTGTGAAACTCCAAACCGTTAAATAAAAAAAAATCAATAAAAATCAGATCCTTTATTTTGTAAATGACAGACCCCTTGATCACTTAGAAAAGTCTTTCTGGGTTATTGCAATCAAAGAATTTATCAAATGAAACTCCAAACCCTCAGATCCTTTATTTTGTAAATGACCCCTTGATCACTTAGAAAAGTCCTGGGTTATTGCAATCAAAGAATTTATCAAATGCCTGTGTGAAACTCCAAACCATTAAATAAAAAAAATCAATAAAAATCAGATCCTTTATTTTGTAAATGACAGACCCCTTGATCACTCAAAAGTCTTTCTGGGTTATTGCAATCAAAGAATTTATCAAATACCTGTGTGAAGCTCCAAACCATTAAATAAAAAAAGTCAATAAAAATCAGATCCTTTATTTTGTAAATGACAGACCCCTTGATCACCTAAAAGTCTTTCTGGGTTATTGCAATCAAAGAATTTATCAAATGCCTGTGTGAAACTCCAAACCATTAAATAAAAAAGTCAATAAATATTAGATCGTTTATTTTGTAAGTGACAGACCCCTTGATCAATTAGAAAAGTCTTTCTGGGTTATTGCAATCAAAGAATTTATCAAATGCCTGTGTGAAACTCCAAACCATTAAATAAAAAAAGTCAATAAATATTAGATCCTTTATTTTATAAATCACAGCCCCCTTGATCACTTAGAAAAGTCTTTCTGGGTTATTGCAATCAAAGAATTTATCAAATGCCTGTGTGAAACTCCAAACCATTAAATAAAAAAAATCAACAAAAATCAGATCCTTTATTTTGTAAATGACAGACCCCTTGATCACTTAAAAGTCTTTCTGGGTTAGTGCAATCAAAGAATTTATCAAATGCCTGTGTGAAACTCTAAACCATTAAATAAAAAAAAGTCAATAAATATTAGATCCTTTATTTTGTAAATGACAGACCTGTAATATGCAAACCTGAAGTAGAGGGTTAATATTATATTTGCTTATTGTTGTATTATTGTAACGCTCTAGATTTAGGCCGGACAATGTCCAAAGCCCGAGCGTCAACCTTAAGCACAGAATACACTTTTTAATGACTGTTCAATAATTGTAAAGAGGCAGTATTGTATCAGAAGTGAAGGTGTAAGGAATAAACGCCCTTAAGGAAAAGTCGAAGTGTTTTCACTGGCGCGTAGCAGGACATCTCATGGCGATCCTATGCCAGTCCTGAAGTGAAAAATAAAAGTAAAGTGAAAGTTAAAAGTTAAGTGAAAAAAAAAGTGAGCTGAAGAAACCCAAAATGGGCTGTAAATGTAGCTGTCCCATCGAAGAAGGAAAATCCACTATCCTGCAAAGTGGATCAGGAAGTTCTGCAGCAGCAAGCGAGACAACTCAACAGAATCATCTCGAATCTTTCTCCTTGAAAGATGTTGTATTAATCACCACCGTGGCAGTGGCTGCAACTTTATTAATGCAAGTTGCATGGAACAAATATTCGAAGAGACAAGCAGCTAAGCGTCAGCAACAGCCAAGCGTAACTCTATAAAGATTCATCTCGTCGCATCGAAAGCAGTACAGCAACAACTAATACTACAGAATGTCTTCATCTTCCCGTCGAGCTTCAAGACAACTAACCCAGATCATCGACTTATACAACAATTGCAGACTTCTAGTGCATCGAACTTCACATCGCGACTAGAACTTCAATCCGGCTTCATGACATCTCCAGTGCACGAGATCACACACCGACACCTGACCAGCAGTGGAAAAATCAGCTAAGTCTAGTTTAAGTAACCGAATGGAACGTTTAACTCAAATTTTGGCTGAAATTGAAAGAATTCTTACAAATTTGAAAAAAGATGGCCCAAATCGGGTCCAATCAAGAAAATCTTTAGACGAAAAAATAGAAAGTAGTAAAAAATTATACAGTGAATGTCAAGAAATTTTAAACTCATTAAAAGGAACTAAAGTGTCTGAAAGCGTAGGCCGAACAATTAAAGAATTATTGAGTAAAATACAATCAGATTTTGAACAAACTAAAAAATTATTAGAAGCCAAAGTAGCCCTTTTAGAAAATCAACCAAAGGAGTTAGTAGAAAAAATTGAATCAGAATCTGAAGAAGAAGATAATGTACAATTTTTAGACACAAGTCAAGGAAATACAAAAATGTCAGAATTTAATTTGAGTACCGCAATTAAAATCATTCCTGAATTCACAGGAAATACAGAGAATTTATTGAATTTTATTGAATTGGTCAAGTTGGTTGGCGAAGGACTATCAGCTGCTGAACAGATAAAATTGACGAAATTCGTGTATTGTACAAGACTCACACAGGCAGTTAGAAACAAGCTATCATCGTTTGAGGAACCAAAAACCCTAAGTAATCTAATAAAGCTTCTAACAGATAATTTTAAAGTCACAAAGACCGCTCTTCAAATTCAATCGGAACTTAGTAGAGCGAAGCAATCGGGAAATATTGAAAATTTCGCGACTCACATAGAAAAACTCGTTGCAGAGCTTAACACAATTCAAATTTCTTCGCAAGGATCTGAGAATGCGGCGACAATTAGAGCTCTTAATGATCAAATAGGACTCATTGCGTTTCAAAGAGGTCTAAATTCCAATCTCAAAACTACAGTTCAAGCTTCCAGACCAAAAACTTTAGCTGAAGCAACAACCTTAGCTCTTGAAATCGAAGATCCAAATCCAAAAGAAGAGAGAATTTTCTACTCGAACAATAGAGGAAAAAATAATCGAAGAGGAAAATACAATTCTTTTAGAGGTAGACAAAACAATAATCGAGGCAATGCAAACGGTCAAAATTCAAATTCGAATTCTCACGGGAATTCACATGGAAATCATCGCGGGAATTCCAGGTGGAATTCAAGAGGACACTCCAGAAGTTCTCAAAATAACCGAAGATTTTCTCGCGGAAATAATAATTCACAAAGAGGTAATTCAAACCAAAGGTCAATTCAATTTGCTGAGAACAGTGAACAAAATACTGACCAGGCTCAAGCTACAGTTCAATATTTAAATCCAATTGCTGATTCAGATCAAGAATACTTTGAAACATTTCGCTACTAAGAGTAACATTTACAACATGAATGGCATGAATTTCGTACAAATAATTGCATATGGGAAAACGTTTTATTTTTTGATTGACACTGGAGCAAGTGTGAGTGCGATCAAGAAAAGTAGTATTCAGAATGGAATGAAAGTATCCAAAAATGAGAAAATTAAAATAAATGGAATAGGTGGATCTGTTTTTTCGTGTGGATCAGTAGATATGAAATTTAGACTGAATGATGTATGGTTAGAACAAACGTTTGTTGTTATTGAAAATTTCATAAATGAAGCAGATGGAATTATCGGTACAGATTTTCTTGCAAGATATTCGGCTATAATTGATTTCGAAAAGTTAACATTATCAATTTGGCATAAAGAATCAAAAATAGTGGTACCACTGAATTCTAATAAACCAATTAATGTCCTAATTCCATCAAGATGTGAAATAATTAAGTACTTTAGAACGAATGCAAAGAGTGATTGTGTTGTCCTAGCAAATGAATTAAGTAACGGTGTATTTGTGGCTGGAGCAATAGTTCGACCAGAAAATGGAATGATTCCAGTGAAATTGCTGAATGTGAGGGATGAAAGTGTATGTTTACGAAATTATACGCCCGAAATACATGCCATCGAAAAATATGCAATTTGTGATTTTGGAAAGAAATACAACTCTGCAGAAAGAGTTTCGAAATTGAACGAATTACTTGACCTGAATTATTTGAATGAAGAAGAGCATACCTCAATTAAAAACATTTGCAAAAAATATGCTGACATATTTTTTATTGAAGGCGATAAACTCACAGTGACCGATATTTACAAACAAAATATTGCTCTAAAACCTGATGCTCAACCAATATATGTTAAGCCATATCGATTGCCTCATGCTCAGAAAAGCGAAATCCATACGCAGGTTAAAAAGTTACTTGAGGATGGAATTGTTGAGGAAGCCAGATCAGCATGGTCCTCACCATTGTTGCTGGTTCCCAAAAAACCAGATAAAACCGGGAAAAAGCAATGGAGAGTCGTAATAGATTATCGACTTCTCAACAAAAGAATCGAAGATGACAAATTTCCCCTCCCCAACATTTCTGAAATTTTAGATTCATTGTCGGGATCCATTTATTTTAGCCATTTAGACTTATCACAGGGCTACTATCAGTTAGAATTGACCCCCGAAAGTAGACCCTGCACAGCATTTACAACGGATCAAGGCCAGTTCCAATTAACGAGACTTCCCATGGGTCTTAAAATAAGTCCCAGTGCATTTTCGCGGTTAATGACAATATTTATGGCAGGACTAAATTACGATTCTTGTCTAGTATATTTAGACAATTTAATAATTTTCGGAAGAAACTTAGAAAACCATAATCGAAATTTAATCAAAGTATTTCAACGTCTACGCGAAGTAAATTTAAAATTAAATCCCAAAAAATGCGAATTTTTGAAAAAACAAATTTTATACTTAGGCCATATAATTTCGGCAGAAGGGATTATGCCTGATCCGGCAAAGATTGATGCTATGAAAAAATACCCCGTTCCAAAAGACTCAAATGAAGTTAAGAGATTTACGGCTTTCGCAAATTATTATCGAAAGTATATTAAAGATTTTGCGAAAATAGCAGCTCCCTTAAATAACTTGACTAGGAAATTTGTTCAATTTGAGTGGACTCCCGAATGCCAATCAGCTTTCGAAAATCTTAAAAAACAATTAATAAGTCCCCCCATCCTTCAGTATCCAAATTTTTCAGAAAACAATCATTTCACTTTGCGTACAGATGCTTCCGGAATAGCTATAGGAGCAGTGCTTTCAAATGCTGATGATCGCCCCATAGCTTATTCCAGTAGATGCTTAAACAAAGCAGAACGGAATTATGAAACAATAGAAAAAGAGCTTTTGGCAATCGTATGGGCTGTAAAATATTTCAGACCGTATCTTTTCGGAAGGAAATTTACTATTTATACAGATCACCGTCCTCTGGTATATTTGTTTAGTCTCACAAATCCGTCAAGCAGATTAACTAAATTCCGTCTTTCTCTCGAAGAGTATGATTTCAATGTAATTTATGTAAAAGGCAAAGACAATGTGACTGCAGACGCGTTGTCGAGGATAGAATTGAAATCAGATGATTTAAAGAAATTAAGAGAGAACATGAAAACTTCAAACATTTTAGTTACAACAAGAGCTCAGAAATTAAAACAACAAGAAAAAATAAATATAAATAATGAAACAGAGCAAAATACCGTGTTACATCCACCGATCGCTGAAATTTTAAAGAAACCGAAAGGAGCAGTAGAAATTCAGATAGTAAAGGCTATTAATTTTGACAAATTCAAAGGGAAAGAAGTTATAGAAAATACGTCCAAAACAGTTGTTTTTGATCCTTCTAAAAGTATAATATACTTTATATTCAATACTCAATCACTGTTCGCACGAGATGCAACATTGAGAGCATTGATAAAATTATGCGAGAAACAAAAAATAAAAGAAGTAGTACTACTAAAAGAACAAGGAAATGAAATAATTTCTCAGTTTATTGAATATATAAGACGTCAAAGCTCGCAAAATCTTCTGAAAGTGGGTCCACGTTTAATGATTATAAAAGGAGTACAGAAGATCGAAAAGGATGAAACAAAACAACTTATTTTAAATGATTTTCATATATTACCGAGCAGTGGCCATGCCGGAATAAATAGGATGTATAACAATATAAGAAAATATTACTTCTGGCCCAAATTAAAAACAGATATTCAAAATTTTATCAAAAAATGTACCAAATGTCAGGTTAATAAGCATTCTATACCGGTTAAAGAAAAACTTCAAATAACGACCACAGCGGATTCTGCCTTCCAAAAAATTTTTCTTGATTTGGTAGGTCCCTTAGAAAAAGATATCCATAATAATGTTTATATTCTCACAATACAATGCGAATTAACAAAGTTCGTAGAAGCATATGCTCTGAAAAATAAAGAAGCAAACTCTGTAGCTCAAGCGTTCGTTGAAAATTTTGTCCTTAGATATGGGATACCTAATGATATTGCTACAGATCGCGGAACAGAGTTCACAGCAAGCATTATGCGAGAAGCTTGTAAAGTCTTGAATATAAATCAAATGTTCTCCACAGCGTATCACCATCAGTCTATAGGTGCGCTAGAAAATTCACACAAAGTTTTAGGAGCTTATTTGAGATCTCAATCAATTGATCATCCTAACTCATGGAGTACATGGTTACCATTTTGGTGTTTTTCTTTTAACACTACAGTTCATACTGAAACAGGCTATTCACCGTTCGAATTGGTGTTTGGTAAGAAGTGTAGTTTACCATCCAATCTACAGGACAAAGTAGACCCCTTGTATAATTTTGATAATTATGCAACTGAATTACGCTATAGGTTGCAACGAGCTCAGAAAGAAGCAAAAGACAGTTTGATTTTGTCAAAGCTAAGAAGAAAAGAACAGTATGATAAACATGCTAGACCAATTACTTATAAAGAAAATGACTTAGTACTTATTAAGAATGTAACTGACAATAAACTAGACCCCTTATTCAAAGGTCCGTATAAGGTAATAAGAGAAAATTCATCTAATGTAATAATAGAGTTAAATGGTAAGGACTATGAATTACATAAGGATAGGACAAAACCTTACCACATTTAAAAGTAAATAAATAAATAAATGGGTTATTCAAAAATAATAATAATAATAAATTTTAATTCAAATATTAAAGTTATGGTTAAATAAGTAAATAAATAATACAATAACACTTGATTGAATAAATTGATAATGACTTTGGCTATGTGAAGGATAATTCTTTAAAACTATTGCAACATGTTGTATGTAAATATATTAGATAATAGAAATAATATGGGAAAAATTAACAACAGAAGATTATACATAAACAAAAGGAAAAAAAAAATTATTTCATTGTAAATTCAAAAACTTTTTTTTCTCTAAGGGGAAGGTGTAATATGCAAACCTGAAGTAGAGGGTTAATATTATATTTGCTTATTGTTGTATTATTGTAACGCTCTAGATTTAGGCCGGACAATGTCCAAAGCCCGAGCGTCAACCTTAAGCACAGAATACACTTTTTAATGACTGTTCAATAATAGTAAAGAGGCAGTATTGTATCAGAAGTGAAGGTGTAAGGAATAAACGCCCTTAAGGAAAAGTCGAAGTGTTTTCACTGGCGCGTAGCAGGACATCTCAGACCCCTTGATCACTTAGAAAAGTCTTTCTGGGTTATTGCAATCAAAGAATTTATCAAATGCCTGTGTGAAACTCCAAACCGTTAAATAAAAAAATCAATAAAAACCAGATCCTTTATTTTGTAAATGACAGACCCCTTGATCACTTAAAAGTCTTTCTGGGTTATTGCAATCAAAGAATTTATCAAATGCCTGTGTGAAACTACAAACCATTAAATAAAAAAAAGTCAATAAATATTAGATCCTTTATTTTGTAAATGACAGACCCCTTGATCACTTAGAAAAGTCTTTCTGGGTTATTGCAATCAAAGAATTTATCAAATGCCTGTGTGAAACTCCAAACCGTTAAATAAAAAAATCAATAAAAATCAGATCCTTTATTTTGTAAATGACAGACCCCTTGATCACTTAAAAGTCTTTCTGGGTTATTGCAATCAAAGAATTTATCAAATGCCTGTGCGAAACTACAAACCATTAAATAAAAAAAGTCAATAAATATTAGATCCTTTATTTTGTAAATGACAGACCCCTTGATCACTTAGAAAAGTCTTTCTGGGTTATTGCAATCAAAGAATTTATCAAATGCCTGTGTGAAACTCCAAACCGTTAAATAAAAAAAATCAATAAAAATCAGATCCTTTATTTTGTAAATGACAGACCCCTTGATCACTTAGAAAAGTCTTTCTGGGTTATTGCAATCAAAGAATTTATCAAATGCCTGTGTGAAACTCCAAACCATTAAATAAAAAAAATCAATAAAAATCAGATCCTTTATTTTGTAAATGACAGACCCCTTCATCACTTAAAAGTCTTTCTGGGTTATTGCAATCAAAGAATTTATCAAATGCCTGTGTGAAACTCCAAACCATTAAATAAAAAAAATCAATAAAAATCAGATCCTTTATTTTGTAAATGACAGACCTCTTTATCACTTAGAAAAGTCTTTCTGTGTTATTGCAATCAAAGAATTTATCAAATGCCTGTGTGAAACTCCAAACCATTAAATAAAAAAAATCAACAAAAATCAGATCCTTTATTTTGTAAATGACAGACCCCTTGATCACTTAAAAGTCTTTCTGGGTTAGTGCAATCAAAGAATTTATCAAATGCCTGTGTGAAACTCTAAACCATTACATAAAAAAAAGTCAATAAATATTAGATCCTTTATTTTGTAAATGACAGACCCCTTGATCACTTAGAAAAGTCTTTCTGGGTTTTTGCAATCAAAGAATTTATCAAATGCCTGTGTGAAACTCCAAACCGTTAAATAAAAAAAAATCAATAAAAATGAGATCCTTTATTTTGTAAATGACAGACCCCTTGATCACTTAGAAAAGTCTTTCTGGGTTATTGCAATCAAAGAATTTATCAAATGCCTGTGTGAAACTCCAAACCGTTAAATAAAAAAAAAATCAATAAAAATCATATCCTTTATTTTGTAAATGACAGACCTCTTTATCACTTAGAAAAGTCTTTCTGGGTTATTGCAATCAAAGAATTTATCAAATGCCTGTGTGAAACTCCAAACCATTAAATAAAAAAAATCAATAAAAATCAGATCCTTTATTTTGTAAATGACAGACCCCTTGATCACTTAAAAGTCTTTCTGGGTTATTGCAATCAAAGAATTTATCAAATACCTGTGTGAAACTCCAAACCATTAAATAAAAAAAATGAACAAAAATCAGATCCTTTATTTTGTAAATGACAGACCCCTTGATCACTTAAAAGTCTTTCTGGGTTATTGCAATCAAAGAATTTATCAAATGCCTGTGTGAAACTCCAAACCATTAAATAAAAAAAGTCAATAAATATTAGATCCTTTATTTTATAAATGACAGCCCCCTTGATCACTTAGAAAAGTCTTTCTGGGTTATTGCAATCAAAGAATTTATCAAATGCCTGTGTGAAACTCCAAACCATTAAATGAGAAAATAAACAAAAATCAAATCCTTTATTTTGTAAATGACAGACCCCTTGATCACTTAAAAGTCTTTCTGGGTTATTGCAATCAAAGAATTTATCAAATTCCTGTGTGAAACTCCAAACCGTTAAATAAAAAAATCAATAAAAATCAGATCCTTTATTTTGTAAATGACAGACCCCTTGATAACTTAAAAGTCTTTCTGGGTTATTGCAATCAAAGAATTTATCAAATGCCTGTGTGAAACTCCAAACCATTAAATAAAAAAAAATCAATAAGAATCAGATCCTTTATTTTGTAAATGACAGACCCCTTGATCACTTAAAAAAGTCTTTCTGGGTTATTGCAATCAAAGAATTTATCAAATGCCTGTGTGAAACTACAAACCATTAAATAAAAAAAAGTCAATAAATATTAGATCCTTTATTTTGTAAATGACAGACCCCTTGATCACTTAGAAAAGTCTTTCTGGGTTATTGCAATCAAAGAATTTATCAAATGCCTGTGTGAAACTCCAAACCGTTAAATAAAAAAAATCAATAAAAATCAGATCCTTTATTTTGTAAATGACAGACCCCTTGATCACTTAGAAAAGTCTTTCTGGGTTATTGCAATCAAGGAATTTATCAAATGCCTGTGTGAAACTCCAAACCGTTAAATAAAAAAAAAATCAATAAAAATCAGATCCTTTATTTTGTAAATGACAGACCCCTTGATCACTTAAAAGTCTTTCTGGATTATTGCAATCAAAGAATTTATCAAATGCCTGTGTGAAACTCCAAACCATTAAATAAAAAAAGTCAATAAATATTTGATCCTTTATTTTGTAAATGACAGACCCCTTGATCACTTAGAAAAGTCTTTTTGGGTTATTGCAATCAAAGAATTTATCAAATGCCTGTGTGAAACTCCAAACCGTTAAATAAAAAAAAATCAATAAAAATCAGATCCTTTATTTTGTAAATGACAGACCTCTTTATCACTTAGAAAAGTCTTTCTGGGTTATTGCAATCAAAGAATTTATCAAATGCCTGTGTGAAACTACAAACCATTAAATAAAAAAGAGTCAATAAATATTAGATCCTTTATTTTGTAAATGACAGACCCCTTGATCACTTAGAAAAGTCTTTCTGGGTTATTGCAATCAAAGAATTTATCAAATGCCTGTGTGAAACTCCAAACCGTTAAATAAAAAAATCAATAAAAATCAGATCCTTTATTTTGTAAATGACAGACCCCTTGATCACTTAAAAGTCTTTCTGGGTTATTGCAATCAAAGAATTTATCAAATGCCTGTGTGAAACTACAAACCATTAAATAAAAAAAGTCAATAAATATTAGATCCTTTATTTTGTAAATGACAGACCCCTTGATCACTTAGAAAAGTCTTTCTGGGTTATTGCAATCAAAGAATTTATCAAATGCCTGTGTGAAACTCCAAACCGTTAAATAAAAAAAATCAATAAAAATCAGATCCTTTATTTTGTAAATGACAGACCCCTTGATCACTTAGAAAAGTCTTTCTGGGTTATTGCAATCAAAGAATTTATCAAATGCCTGTGTTAAACTCCAAACCATTAAATAAAAAAAATCAATAAAAATCAGATCCTTTATTTTGTAAATGACAGACCCCTTGATCACTTAAAAGTCTTTCTGGGTTATTGCAATCAAAGAATTTATCAAATGCCTGTGTGAAACTCCAAACCATTAAATAAAAAAAATCAATAAAAATCAGATCCTTTATTTTGTAAATGACAGACCTCTTTATCACTTAGAAAAGTCTTTCTGTGTTATTGCAATCAAAGAATTTATCAAATGCCTGTGTGAAACTCCAAACCATTAAATAAAAAAAATCAACAAAAATCAGATCCTTTATTTTGTAAATGACAGACCCCTTGATCACTTAAAAGTCTTTCTGGGTTAGTGCAATCAAAGAATTTATCAAATGCCTGTGTGAAACTCTAAACCATTACATAAAAAAAGTCAATAAATATTAGATCCTTTATTTTGTAAATGACAGACCCCTTGATCACTTAGAAAAGTCTTTCTGGGTTATTGCAATCAAAGAATTTATCAAATGCCTGTGTGAAACTCCAAACCGTAAAATAAAAAAAAATCAATAAAAATCAGATCCTTTATTTTGTAAATGACAGACCCCTTGATCACTTAGAAAAGTCTTTCTGGGTTATTGCAATCAAAGAATTTATCAAATGCCTGTGTGAAACTCCAAACCGTTAAATAAAAAAAAAATCAATAAAAATCAGATCCTTTATTTTGTAAATGACAGACCCCTTGATAACTTAAAAGTCTTTCTGGGTTATTGCAATCAAAGAATTTATCAAATGCCTGTGTGAAACTCCAAACCATTAAATAAAAAAAAATCAATAAAAATCAGATCCTTTATTTTGTAAATGACAGACCCCTTGATCACTTAAAAAAGTCTTTCTGGGTTATTGCAATCAAAGAATTTATCAAATGCCTGTGTGAAACTACAAACCATTAAATAAAAAAAAGTCAATAAATATTAGATCCTTTATTTTGTAAATGACAGACCCCTTGATCACTTAGAAAAGTCTTTCTGGGTTATTGCAATCAAAGAATTTATCAAATGCCTGTGTGAAACTCCAAACCGTTAAATAAAAAAAATCAATAAAAATCAGATCCTTTATTTTGTAAATGACAGACCCCTTGATCACTTAGAAAAGTCTTTCTGGGTTATTGCAATCAAGGAATTTATCAAATGCCTGTGTGAAACTCCAAACCGTTAAATAAAAAAAAAATCAATAAAAATCAGATCCTTTATTTTGTAAATGACAGACCCCTTGATCACTTAAAAGTCTTTCTGGATTATTGCAATCAAAGAATTTATCAAATGCCTGTGTGAAACTCCAAACCATTAAATAAAAAAAGTCAATAAATATTTGATCCTTTATTTTGTAAATGACAGACCCCTTGATCACTTAAAAGTCTTTTTGGGTTATTGCAATCAAAGAATTTATCAAATGCCTGTGTGAAACTCCAAACCATTAAATAAAAAAAATCAACAAAAATCAGATCCTTTATTTTGTAAATGACAGACCTCTTTATCACTTAGAAAAGTCTTTCTGGGTTATTGCAATCAAAGAATTTATCAAATGCCTGTGTGAAACTACAAACCATTAAATAAAAAAAAGTCAATAAATATTAGATCCTTTATTTTGTAAATGACAGACCCCTTGATCACTTAGAAAAGTCTTTCTGGGTTATTGCAATCAAAGAATTTATCAAATGCCTGTGTGAAACTCCAAACCGTTAAATAAAAAAATCAATAAAAATCAGATCCTTTATTTTGTAAATGACAGACCCCTTGATCACTTAAAAGTCTTTCTGGGTTATTGCAATCAAAGAATTTATCAAATGAAATCAGATCCTTTATTTTGTAAATGACAGACCCCTTGATCCTTAAAAGTCTTTCTGGGTTATTGCAATCAAAGAATTTATCAAATGCCTGTGTGAAACTACAAACCATTAAATAAAAAAAGTCAATAAATATTAGATCCTTTATTTTGTAAATGACAGACCCCTTGATCACTTAGAAAAGTCTTTCTGGGTTATTGCAATCAAAGAATTTATCAAATGAAACTACAAACCATTAAATAAAAAAAGTCAATAAATATTAGATCCTTTATTTTGTAAATGACAGACCCCTTGATCACTTAGAAAAGTCTTTCTGGGTTATTGCAATCAAAGAATTTATCAAATGCCTGTGTGAAACTCCAAACCGTTAAATAAAAAAAATCAATAAAAATCAGATCCTTTATTTTGTAAATGACAGACCCCTTGATCACTTAGAAAAGTCTTTCTGGGTTATTGCAATCAAAGAATTTATCAAATGCCTGTGTTAAACTCCAAACCATTAAATAAAAAAAATCAATAAAAATCAGATCCTTTATTTTGTAAATGACAGACCCCTTGATCACTTAAAAGTCTTTCTGGGTTATTGCAATCAAAGAATTTATCAAATGCCTGTGTGAAACTCCAAACCATTAAATAAAAAAAATCAATAAAAATCAGATCCTTTATTTTGTAAATGACAGACCTCTTTATCACTTAGAAAAGTCTTTCTGTGTTATTGCAATCAAAGAATTTATCAAATGCCTGTGTGAAACTCCAAACCATTAAATAAAAAAAATCAACAAAAATCAGATCCTTTATTTTGTAAATGACAGACCCCTTGATCACTTAAAAGTCTTTCTGGGTTAGTGCAATCAAAGAATTTATCAAATGCCTGTGTGAAACTCTAAACCATTACATAAAAAAAGTCAATAAATATTAGATCCTTTATTTTGTAAATGACAGACCCCTTGATCACTTAGAAAAGTCTTTCTGGGTTATTGCAATCAAAGAATTTATCAAATGCCTGTGTGAAACTCCAAACCGTAAAATAAAAAAAAATCAATAAAAATCAGATCCTTTATTTTGTAAATGACAGACCCCTTGATCACTTAGAAAAGTCTTTCTGGGTTATTGCAATCAAAGAATTTATCAAATGCCTGTGTGAAACTCCAAACCGTTAAATAAAAAAAAATCAATAAAAATCAGATCCTTTATTTTGTAAATGACAGACCTCTTTATCACTTAGAAAAGTCTTTCTGGGTTATTGCAATCAAAGAATTTATCAAATGCCTGTGTGAAACTCCAAACCATTAAATAAAAAAAATCAATAAAAATCAGATCCTTTATTTTGTAAATGACAGACCCCTTGATCACTTAAAAGTCTTTCTGGGTTATTGCAATCAAAGAATTTATCAAATACCTGTTTGAAACTCCAAACCATTAAATAAAAAAAATGAACAAAAATCAGATCCTTTATTTTGTAAATGACAGACCCCTTGATCACTTAAAAGTCTTTCTGGGTTATTGCAATCAAAGAATTTATCAAATGCCTGTGTGAAACTCCAAACCATTAAATAAAAAAAGTCAATACATATTAGATCCTTTATTTTATAAATGACAGCCCCCTTGATCACTTAGAAAAGTCTTTCTGGGTTATTGCAATCAAAGAATTTATCAAATGCCTGTGTGAAACTCCAAACCATTAAATGAAAAAATCAACAAAAATCAAATCCTTTATTTTGTAAATGACAGACCCCTTGATCACTTAAAAGTCTTTCTGGGTTATTGCAATCAAAGAATTTATCAAATGCCTGTGTGAAACTCCAAACCGTTAAATAAAAAAATCAATAAAAATCAGATCCTTTATTTTGTAAATGACAGACCCCTTGATAACTTAAAAGTCTTTCTGGGTTATTGCAATCAAAGAATTTATCAAATGCCTGTGTGAAACTCCAAACCATTAAATAAAAAAAAATCAATAAAAATCAGATCCTTTATTTTGTAAATGACAGACCCCTTGATCACTTAGAAAAGTCTTTCTGTGTTATTGCAATCAAAGAATTTATCAAATGCCTGTGTGAAACTCCAAACCATTAAATAAAAAAAATCAACCAAAATCAGATCCTTTATTTTGTAAATGACAGACCCCTTGATCACTTAAAAGTCTTTCTGGGTTAGTGCAATCAAAGAATTTATCAAATGCCTGTGTGAAACTCTAAACCATTACATAAAAAAAAGTCAATAAATATTAGGTCCTTTATTTTGTAAATGACAGACCCCTTGATCACTTAGAAAAGTCTTTCTGGGTTATTGCAATCAAAGAATTTATCAAATGCCTGTGTGAAACTCCAAACCGTAAAATAAAAAAAAATCAATAAAAATCAGATCCTTTATTTTGTAAATGACAGACCCCTTGATCACTTAGAAAAGTCTTTCTGGGTTATTGCAATCAAAGAATTTATCAAATGCCTGTGTGAAACTCCAAACCGTTAAATAAAAAAAAAATCAATAAAAATCAGATCCTTTATTTTGTAAATGACAGACCTCTTTATCACTTAGAAAAGTCTTTCTGGGTTATTGCAATCAAAGAATTTATCAAATGCCTGTGTGAAACTCCAAACCATTAAATAAAAAAAATCAATAAAAATCAGATCCTTTATTTTGTAAATGACAGACCCCTTGATCACTTAAAAGTCTTTCTGGGTTATTGCAATCAAAGAATTTATCAAATACCTGTGTGAAACTTCAAACCATTAAATAAAAAAAAATGAACAAGAATCAGATCCTTTATTTTGTAAATGACAGACCCCTTGATCACTTAAAAGTCTTTCTGGGTTATTGCAATCAAAGAATTTATCAAATGCCTGTGTGAAACTCCAAACCATTAAATAAAAAAAGTCAATACATATTAGATCCTTTATTTTATAAATGACAGCCCCCTTGATCACTTAGAAAAGTCTTTCTGGGTTATTGCAATCAAAGAATTTATCAAATGCCTGTGTGAAACTCCAAACCATTAAATGAAAAAATCAACAAAAATCAAATCCTTTATTTTGTAAATGACAGACCCCTTGATCACTTAAAAGTCTTTCTGGGTTATTGCAATCAAAGAATTTATCAAATGCCTGTGTGAAACTCCAAACCGTTAAATAAAAAAATCAATAAAAATCAGATCCTTTATTTTGTAAATGACAGACCCCTTGATAACTTAAAAGTCTTTCTGGGTTATTGCAATCAAAGAATTTATCAAATGCCTGTGTGAAACTCCAAACCATTAAATAAAAAAAAATCAATAAAAATCAGTTCCTTTATTTTGTAAATGACAGACCCCTTGATCACTTAAAAAAGTCTTTCTGGGTTATTGCAATCAAAGAATTTATCAAATGCCTGTGTGAAACTACAAACCATTAAATAAAAAAAAGTCAATAAATATTAGATCCTTTATTTTGTAAATGACAGACCCCTTGATCACTTAGAAAAGTCTTTCTGGGTTATTGCAATCAAAGAATTTATCAAATGCCTGTGTGAAACTCCAAACCGTTAAATAAAAAAAATCAATAAAAATCAGATCCTTTATTTTGTAAATGACAGACCCCTTGATCACTTAAAAGTCTTTCTGGGTTATTGCAATCAAAGAATTTATCAAATGCCTGTGTGAAACTCCAAACCGTTAAATAAAAAAAAATCAATAAAAATCAGATCCTTTATTTTGTAAATGACAGACCCCTTGATCACTTAAAAGTCTTTCTGGATTATTGCAATCAAAGAATTTATCAAATGCCTGTGTGAAACTCCAAACCATTAAATAAAAAAAGTCAATAAATATTTGATCCTTTATTTTGTAAATGACAGACCCCTTGATCACTTAAAAGTCTTTCTGGGTTATTGCAATCAAAGAATTTATCAAATGCCTGTGTGAAACTCCAAACCATTAAATAAGAAAAATCAATAAAAATCAGATCCTTTATTTTGTAAATGACAGACCTCTTTATCACTTAGAAAAGTCTTTCTGTGTTATTGCAATCAAAGAATTTATCAAATGCCTGTGTGAAACTCCAAACCATTAAATAAAAAAAATCAACAAAAATCAGATACTTTATTTTGTAAATGACAGACCCCTTGATCACTTAAAAGTCTTTCTGGGTTAGTGCAATCAAAGAATTTATCAAATGCCTGTGTGAAACTCTAAACCATTACATAAAAAAAAAGTCAATAAATATTAGATCCTTTATTTTGTAAATGACAGACCCCTTGATCACTTAGAAGAGTCTTTCTGGGTTATTGCAATCAAAGAATTTATCAAATGCTTGTGTGAAACTCCAAACCGTTAAATAAAAAAAAATCAATAAAAATCAGATCCTTTATTTTGTAAATGACAGACCCCTTTATCACTTAGAAAAGTCTTTCTGGGTTATTGCAATCAAAGAATTTATCAAATGCCTGTGTGAAACTCCAAACCGTTAAATAAAAAAAAAAACAATAAAAATCAGATCCTTTATTTTGTAAATGACAGACCTCTTTATCACTTAGAAAAGTCTTTCTGGGTTATTGCAATCAAAGAATTTATCAAATGCCTGTGTGAAATTCCAAACCATTAAATAAAAAAAATCAATAAAAATCAGATCCTTTATTTTGTAAATGACAGACCCCTTGATCACTTAAAAGTCTTTCTGGGTTATTGCAATCAAAGAATTTATCAAATACCTGTGTGAAACTCCAAACCATTAAATAAAAAAAAATGAACAAAAATCAGATCCTTTATTTTGTAAATGACAGACCCCTTGATCACTTAGAAAAGTCTTTCTGGGTTATTGCAATCAAAGAATTTATCAAATGCCTGCGTGAAACTCCAAACCATTAAATAAAAAAAATCAACAAAAATCAGATCCTTTATTTTGTAAATGACAGACCCCTTGATCACTTAAAAGTCTTTCTGGGTTAGTGCAATCAAAGAATTTATCAAATGCCTGTGTGAAACTCTAAACCATTAAATAAAAAAAATCAATAAAAATCAGATCCTTTATTTTGTAAATGACAGACCCCTTGATCACTTAAAAAAGTCTTTCTGGATTATTGCAATCAAAGAATTTATCAAATGCCTGTGTGAAACTCCAAACCATTAAATAAAAAAAGTCAATAAATATTTGATCCTTTATTTTGTAAATGACAGACCCCTTGATCACTTAAAAGTCTTTCTGGGTTATTGCAATCAAAAAATTTATCAAATGCCTGTGTGAAACTCCAAACCATTAAATAAAAAAAATCAATAAAAATCAGATCCTTTATTTTATAAATGGCAGCCCCCTTGATCACTTAGAAAAGTCTTTCTGGGTTATTGCAATCAAAGAATTTATCAAATGCCTGTGTGAAACTCCAAACCATTAAATAAAAAAAAATAAATAAAAATCAGATCCTTTATTTTGTAAATGACAGACCCCTTGATCACTTAGAAAAGTCTTTCTGGGTTATTGCAATCAAAGAATTTATCAAATGCCTGTGTGAAACTCCAAACCGTTAAATAAAAAAAAATGAATAAAAATCAGATCCTTTATTTTGTAAATGACAGACCCCTTGATCACTTAAAAGTCTTTCTGGGTTATTGCAATCAAAGAATTTATCAAATGCCTGTGTGAAACTCCAAACCATTAAATAAAAAAGTCAATAAATATTAGATCCTTTATTTTGTAAATGACAGACCCCTTGATCACTTAGAAAAGTCTTTCTGGGTTATTGCAATCAAAGAATTTATCAAATGCCTGTGTGAAACTCCAAACCATTAAATAAAAAAAGTCAATAAATATTAGATCCTTTATTTTATAAATGACAGCCCCCTTGATCACTTAGAAAAGTCTTTCTGGGTTATTGCAATCAAAGAATTTATCAAATGCCTGCGTGAAACTCCAAACCATTAAATAAAAAAAATCAATAAAAATCAGATCCTTTATTTTGTAAATGACAGACCCCTTGATCACTTAAAAGTCTTTCTGGGTTAGTGCAATCAAAGAATTTATCAAATGCCTGTGTGAAACTCTAAACCATTAAATAAAAAAAAGTCAATAAATATTAGATCCCTTATTTTGTAAATGACGGACCCCTTGATCACTTAGAAAAGTCTTTCTGGGTTATTGCAATCAAAGAATTTATCAAATGCCTGTGTGAAACTCCAAACCGTTAAATTAAAAAAAAAATCAATAAAAATCAGATCCTTTATTTTGTAAATGACAGACCTCTTTATCACTTAGAAAAGTCTTTCTGGGTTATTGCAATCAAAGAATTTATCAAATGCCTGTGTGAAACTCCAAACCATTAAATAAAAAAAATCAATAAAAATCAGATCCTTTATTTTGTAAATGACAGACCCCTTGATCACTTAGAAAAGTCTTTCTGGTTTATTGCAATCAAAGAATTTATCAAATGCCTGTGTGAAACTCCAAACCGTAAAATAAAAAAAAATCAATAAAAATCAGATCCTTTATTTTATAAATGACAGCCCCCTTGATCACTTAGAAAAGTCTTTCTGGGTTATTGCAATCAAAGAATTTATCAAATGCCTGCGTGAAACTCCAAACCATTAAATAAAAAAAATCAACAAAAATCAGATCCTTTATTTTGTAAATGACAGACCCCTTGATCACTTAAAAGTCTTTCTGGGTTAGTGCAATCAAAGAATTTATCAAATGCCTGTGTGAAACTCTAAACCATTAAATAAAAAAAAGTCAATAAATATTAGATCCTTTATTTTGTAAATGACAGACACCTTGATCACTTAAAAAAGTCTTTCTGGATTATTGCAATCAAAGAATTTATCAAATGCCTGTGTGAAACTCCAAACCATTAAATAAAAAAAGTCAATAAATATTTGATCCTTTATTTTGTAAATGACAGACCCCTTGATCACTTAAAAGTCTTTCTGGGTTATTGCAATCAAAAAATTTATCAAATGCCTGTGTGAAACTCCAAACCATTAAATAAAAAAAGTCAATAAATATTAGATCCTTTATTTTATAAATGGCAGCCCCCTTGATCACTTAGAAAAGTCTTTCTGGGTTATTGCAATCAAAGAATTTATCAAATGCCTGTGTGAAACTCCAAACCATTAAATAAAAAAAAATAAATAAAAATCAGATCCTTTATTTTGTAAATGACAGACCCCTTTATCACTCAGAAAAGTCTTTCTGGGTTATTGCAATCAAAGAATTTATCAAATGCCTGTGTGAAACTCCAAACCGTTAAATAAAAAAAAATCAATAAAAATCAGATCCTTTATTTTGTAAATGACAGACCCCTTGATCACTTAAAAGTCTTTCTGGGTTATTGCAATCAAAGAATTTATCAAATGACTGTGTGAAACTCCAAACCATTAAATAAAAAAGTCAATAAATATTATATCCTTTATTTTGTAAATGACAGACCCCTTGATCACTTAGAAAAGTCTTTCTGGGTTATTGCAATCAAAGAATTTATCAAATGCCTCTGTGAAACTCCAATCCATTATATAAAAAAAGTCAATAAATATTAGATCCTTTATTTTATAAATGACAGCCCCCTTGATCACTTAGAAAAGTCTTTCTGGGTTATTGCAATCAAAGAATTTATCAAATGCCTGTGTGAAACTCCAAACCATTAAATAAAAAAAATCAACAAAAATCAGATCCTTTATTTTGTAAATGACAGACCCCTTGATCACTTAAAAGTCTTTCTGGGTTAGTGCAATCAAAGAATTTATCAAATGCCTGTGTGAAACTCTAAATCATTAAATAAAAAAAAGTCAATAAATATTAGATCCCTTATTTTGTAAATGACGGACCCCTTGATCACTTAGAAAAGTCTTTCTGGGTTATTGCAATCAAAGAATTTATCAAATGCCTGTGTGAAACTCCAAACCAATAAATAAAAAAAATCAATAAAAATCAGATCCTTTATTTTGTAAATGACAGACCCCTGATCACTTGAAAGTCTTTCTGGGTTATTGGAATCAAAGAATTTATCAAATGCCTGTGTGAAACTCCAAACCGTTAAATAAAAAAAAATCAATAAAAATCAGATCCTTTATTTTGTAAATGACAGACCCCTTTATCACTTAGAAAAGTCTTTCTGGGTTATTGCAATCAAAGAATTTATCAAATGCCTGTGTGAAACTCCAAACCATTAAATGAAAAAATCAACAAAAATCAGATCCTTTATTTTGTAAATGACAGACCCCTTGATCACTTAGAAAAGTCTTTCTGGGTTATTGCAATCAAAGAATTTATCAAATGCCTGTGTGAAACTCCAAACCGTTAAATAAAAAAAAATCAATAAAAATCAGATCCTTTATTTTGTAAATGACAGACCCCTTGATCACTTAGAAAAGTCTTTCTGGGTTATTGCAATCAAAGAATTTATCAAATGCCTGTGTGAAACTCCAAACCATTAAATAAAAAAAATCAATAAAAATCAGATCCTTTATTTTGTAAATGACAGACCCCTTGATCACTTAAAAGTCTTTCTGGGTTATTGCAATCAAAGAATTTATCAAATGCCTGTGTGAAACTCCAAACCGTTAAATAAAAAAAAATCAATAAAAATCAGATCCTTTATTTTGTAAATGACAGACCCCTTGATCACTTAGAAAAGTCTTTCTGGGTTATTGCAATCAAAGAATTTATCAAATGCCTGTGTGAAACTCCAAACCAATAAATAAAAAAAATCAATAAAAATCAGATCCTTTATTTTGTAAATGACAGACCCCTGATCACTTGAAAGTCTTTCTGGGTTATTGCAATCAAAGAATTTATCAAATGCCTATGTGAAACTCCAAACCATTAAATAAGAAAAAATAAATAAAAATGCCTATGTGAAACTCCAAACCATTAAATAAGAAAAAATAAATAAAAATCAGATCCTTTATTTTGTAAATGACAGACCCCTTTATCACTTAGAAAAGTCTTTCTGGGTTATTGCAATCAAAGAATTTATCAAATGCCTGTGTGAAACTCCAAACCATTAAATAAAAAAAATCAACAAAAATCAGATCCTTTATTTTGTAAATGACAGACCCCTTGATCACTTAAAAGTCTTTCTGGGTTAGTGCAATCAAAGAATTTATCAAATGCCTGTGTGAAACTCTAAATCATTAAATAAAAAAAAGTCAATAAATATTAGATCCCTTATTTTGTAAATGACGGACCCCTTGATCACTTAGAAAAGTCTTTCTGGGTTATTGCAATCAAAGAATTTATCAAATGCCTGTGTGAAACTCCAAACCGTTAAATAAAAAAAAAATCAATAAAAATCAGATCCTTTATTTTGTAAATGACAGACCCCTTGATCACTTAGAAAAGTCTTTCTGGGTTATTTCAATCAAAGAATTTATCAAATGCCTGTGTGAAACTCCAAACCATTAAATAAAAAAAATCAATAAAAATCAGATCCTTTATTTTGTAAATGACAGACCCCTTGATCACTTAGAAAAGTCTTTCTGGGTTATTGCAATCAAAGAATTTATCAAATGCCTGTGTGAAACTCCAAACCATTAAATAAAAAAAATCAACAAAAATCAGATCCTTTATTTTGTAAATGACAGACCCCTTGATCACTTAAAAGTCTTTCTGGGTTAGTGCAATCAAAGAATTTATCAAATGCCTGTGTGAAACTCTAAATCATTCAATAAAAAAAAGTCAATAAATATTAGATCCCTTATTTTGTAAATGACGGACCCCTTGATCACTTAGAAAACCCCTTGATCTTAGAAAAGTCTTTCTGGGTTATTGCAATCAAAGAATTTATCAAATGCCTGTGTGAAACTCCAAACCGTTAAATAAAAAAAAATCAATAAAAATCAGATCCTTTATTTTGTAAATGACAGACCCCTTGATCACTTAGAAAAGTCTTTCTGGGTTATTGCAATCAAAGAATTTATCAAATGCCTGTGTGAAACTCCAAACCATTAAATAAAAAAAATCAATAAAAATCAGATCCTTTATTTTGTAAATGACAGACCCCTTGATCACTTAGAAAAGTCTTTCTGGGTTATTGCAATCAAAGAAATTATCAAATGCCTGTGTGAAACTCCAAACCATTAAATAAAAAAAATCAATAAAAATCAGATCCTTTATTTTGTAAATGACAGACCCCTTGATCACTTAAAAGTCTTTCTGGGTTATTGCAATCAAAGAATTTATCAAATACCTGTGTGAAGCTCCAAACCATTAAATAAAAAAAATCAATAAAAATCAGATCCTTTATTTTGTAAATGACAGACCCCTTGATCACTTAGAAAAGTCTTTCTGGGTTAGTGCAATCAAAGAATTTATCAAATGCCTGTGTGAAACTCCAAACCATTAAATAAAAAAACCAACAAAAATCAGATCCTTTATTTTGTAAATGACAGACCCCTTGATCATTTAATAGTCTTTCTGGGTTATTGCAATCAAAGAATTTATCAAATGCCTGTGTGAAACTCCAAACCGTTAAATAAAAAAAAATCAATAAAAATCAGATCCTTTATTTTGTAAATGACAGACCCCTTGATCACTTAGAAAAGTCTTTCTGGGTTATTGCAATCAAAGAATTTATCAAATGCCTGTGTGAAACTCCAAACCGTTAAATAAAAAAAAATCAATAAAAATCAGATCCTTTATTTTGTAAATGACAGACCCCTTGATCACTTAGAAAAGTCTTTCTGGGTTATTGCAATCAAAGAATTTATCAAATGCCTGTGTGAAACTCCAAACCATTAAATAAAAAAAATCAATAAAAATCAGATCCTTTATTTTGTAAATGACAGACCCCTTGATCACTTAAAAGTCTTTCTGGGTTATTGCAATCAAAGAATTTATCAAATACCTGTGTGAAGCTCCAAACCATTAAATAAAAAAAATCAATAAAAATCAGATCCTTTATTTTGTAAATGACAGACCCCTTGATCACTTAGAAAAGTCTTTCTGGGTTATTGCAATCAAAGAATTTATCAAATGCCTGTGTGAAACTCCAAACCATTAAATAAAAAAAATCAATAAAAATCAGATCCTTTATTTTGTAAATGACAGACCCCTTGATCACTTAAAAGTCTTTCTGGGTTATTGCAATCAAAGAATTTATCAAATACCTGTGTGAAGCTCCAAACCATTAAATAAAAAAAATCAATAAAAATCAGATCCTTTATTTTGTAAATGACAGACCCCTTGATCACTTAGAAAAGTCTTTCTGGGTTATTGCAATCAAAGAATTTATCAAATGCCTGTGTGAAACTCCAAACCATTAAATGAAAAAATCAACAAAAATCAGATCCTTTATTTTGTAAATGACAGACCCCTTGATCACTTAGAAAAGTCTTTCTGGGTTATTGCAATCAAAGAATTTATCAAATGCCTGTGTGAAACTCCAAACCATTAAATAAAAAAAGTCAATAAATATTAGATCCTTTATTTTATAAATGACAGCCCCCTTGATCACTTAAAAGTCTTTCTGGGTTATTGCAATCAAAGAATTTATCAAATGCCTGTGTGAAACTCCAAACCATTAAATAAAAAAAATCAATAAAAATCAGATCCTTTATTTTGTAAATGACAGACCCCTTGATCACTTAAAAGTCTTTCTGGGTTATTGCAATCAAAGAATTTATCAAATACCTGTGTGAAGCTCCAAACCATTAAATAAAAAAAAATCAATAAAAATCAGATCCTTTATTTTGTAAATGACAGACCCCTTGATCACTTAGAAAAGTCTTTCTGGGTTATTGCAATCAAAGAATTTATCAAATGCCTGTGTGAAACTCCAAACCATTAAATAAAAAAGTCAATAAATATTAGATCTTTAATTTTGTAAGTGACAGACCCCTTGATCACTTAGAAAAGTCTTTCTGGGTTATTGCAATCAAAGAATTTATCAAATGCCTGTGTGAAACTCCAAACCATTAAATAAAAAAAATCAATAAAAATCAGATCCTTTATTTTGTAAATGACAGACCCCTTGATCACTTAAAAGTCTTTCTGGGTTATTGCAATCAAAGAATTTATCAAATACCTGTGTGAAGCTCCAAACCATTAAATAAAAAAAATCAATAAAAATCAGATCCTTTATTTTGTAAATGACAGACCCCTTGATCACTTAAAAGTCTTTCTGGGTTAGTGCAATCAAAGAATTTATCAAATGCCTGTGTGAAACTCTAAACCATTAAATAAAAAAAAAAGTCAATAAATATTAGATCCTTTATTTTGTAAATGACAGACCCCTTGATCACTTAAAAGTCTTTCTGGGTTATTGCAATCAAAGAATTTATCAAATGCCTGTGTGAAACTCCAAACCATTAAATAAAAAAGTCAATAAATATTTGATCCTTTATTTTGTAAATGACAGACCCCTTGATCACTTAAAAGTCTTTCTGGGTTATTGCAATCAAAGAATTTATCAAATGCCTGTGTGAAACTCCAAACCATTAAATAAAAAAAGTCAATAAATATTTGATCCTTTATTTTGTAAATGACAGACCCCTTGATCACTTAAAAGTCTTTCTGGGTTATTGCAATCAAAGAATTTATCAAATGCCTGTGTGAAACTCCAAACCAATAAATAAAAAAAATCAATAAAAATCAGATCCTTTATTTTGTAAATGACAGACCCCTGATCACTTGAGGGTCTTTCTGGGTTATTGGAATCAAAGAATTTATCAAATGCCTGTGTGAAACTCCAAACCGTTAAATAAAAAAAAATAAATAAAAATCGGATCCTTTATTTTGTAAATTACAGACCCCTTGATCACTTAGAAAAGTCTTTCTGGGTTATTGCAATCAAAGAATTTATCAAATGCCTGTGTGAAACTCCAAACCATTAAATAAAAAAAATCAATAAAAATCAGATCCTTTATTTTGTAAATGACAGACCCCTTGATCACTTAAAAGTCTTTCTGGGTTATTGCAATCAAAGAATTTATCAAATACCTGTGTGAAGCTCCAAACCATTAAATAAAAAAAAATCAATAAAAATCAGATCCTTTATTTTGTAAATGACAGACCCCTTGATCACTTAGAAAAGTCTTTCTGGGTTATTGCAATCAAAGAATTTATCAAATGCCTGTGTGAAACTCCAAACCATTAAATAAAAAAGTCAATAAATATTAGATCTTTAATTTTGTAAGTGACAGACCCCTTGATCACTTAGAAAAGTCTTTCTGGGTTATTGCAATCAAAGAATTTATCAAATGCCTGTGTGAAACTCCAAACCATTAAATAAAAAAAATCAGATCCTTTATTTTGTAAATGACAGACCCCTTGATCACTTAAAAGTCTTTCTGGGTTATTGCAATCAAAGAATTTATCAAATGCCTGTGTGAAACTCCAAACCATTAAATAAAAAAAGTCAATAAATATCAATAAAAATCAGATCCTTTATTTTGTAAATGACTGGGTTATTGATCAAAGAATTTATCCCTTGACCCCTTGATCACTTAAAAGTCTTTCTGGGTTATTGCAATCAAAGAATTTATCAAATGCCTGTGTGAAACTCCAAACCATTAAATAAAAAAAGTCAATAAATATTTGATCCTTTATTTTGTAAATGACAGACCCCTTGATCACTTAAAAGTCTTTCTGGGTTATTGCAATCAAAGAATTTATCAAATGCCTGTGTGAAACTCCAAACCATTAAATAAAAAAAAGTCAATAAATATTAGATCCTTTATTTTGTAAATGACAGACCCCTTGATCACTTAAAAGTCTTTCTGGGTTATTGCAATCAAAGAATTTATCAAATACCTGTGTGAAGCTCCAAACCATTAAATAAAAAAAAATCAATAAAAATCAGATCCTTTATTTTGTAAATGACAGACCCCTTGATCACTTAGAAAAGTCTTTCTGGGTTATTGCAATCAAAGAATTTATCAAATGCCTGTGTGAAACTCCAAACCATTAAATAAAAAAGTCAATAAATATTAGATCTTTAATTTTGTAAGTGACAGACCCCTTGATCACTTAGAAAAGTCTTTCTGGGTTATTGCAATCAAAGAATTTATCAAATGCCTGTGTGAAACTCCAAACCATTAAATAAAAAAAATCAATAAAAATCAGATCCTTTATTTTGTAAATGACAGACCCCTTGATCACTTAAAAGTCTTTCTGGGTTATTGCAATCAAAGAATTTATCAAATACCTGTGTGAAGCTCCAAACCATTAAATAAAAAAAATCAATAAAAATCAGATCCTTTATTTTGTAAATGACAGACCCCTTGATCACTTAAAAGTCTTTCTGGGTTATTGCAATCAAAGAATTTATCAAATGCCTGTGTGAAACTCCAAACCGTTAAATAAAAAAAAATCAATAAAAATCAGATCCTTTATTTTGTAAATGACAGACCCCTTGATCACTTAAAAGTCTTTCTGGGTTATTGCAATCAAAGAATTTATCAAATGCCTGTGTGAAACTCCAAACCATTAAATAAAAAAAGTCAATAAATATTTGATCCTTTATTTTGTAAATGACAGACCCCTTGATCACTTAAAAGTCTTTCTGGGTTATTGCAATCAAAGAATTTATCAAATGCCTGTGTGAAACTCCAAACCATTAAATAAAAAAAAGTCAATAAATATTAGATCCTTTATTTTGTAAATGACAGACCCCTTGATCACTTAGAAAAATCTTTCTGGGTTATTGCATCAAAGAATTTATCAAATGCCTGTGTGAAACTCCAAAGCGTTAAATAAAAAAAAATCAATAAAAATCAGATCCTTTATTTTGTAAATGACAGACCCCTTGATCACTTAGAAAAGTCTTTCTGGGTTATTGCAATCAAAGAATTTATCAAATGCCTGTGTGAAACTCCAAACCGTTAAATAAAAAAAATAAATAAAAATCAGATCCTTTATTTTGTAAATGACAGACCCCTTGATCACTTAGAAAAGTCTTTCTGGGTTATTGCAATCAAAGAATTTATCAAATGCCTGTGTGAAACTCCAAACCGTTAAATAAAAAAAAAATCAATAAAAATCAGATCCTTTATTTTGTAAATGACAGACCCCTTGATCACTTAAAAGTCTTTCTGGGTTATTGCAATCAAAGAATTTATCAAATGCCTGTGTGAAACTCCAAACCATTAAATAAAAAAAGTCAATAAATATTTGATCCTTTATTTTGTAAATGACAGACCCCTTGATCACTTAAAAGTCTTTCTGGGTTATTGCGATCAAAGAATTTATCAAATGTCTGTGTGAAACTCCAAACCATTAAATAAAAAAGTCAATAAATATTAGATCCTTTATTTCGTAAGTGACAGACCCCTTGATCACTTAGAAAAGTCTTTCTGGGTTATTGCAATCAAAGAATTTATCAAATGCCTGTGTGAAACTCCAAACCATTAAATAAAAAAAAATAAATAAAAATCAGATCCTTTATTTTGTAAATGACAGACCCCTGATCACTTGAGAGTCTTTCTGGGTTATTGGAATCAAAGAATTTATCAAATGCCTGTGTGAAACTCCAAACCGTTAAATAAAAAAAAATAAATAAAAATCAGATCCTTTATTTTGTAAATGACAGACCCCTTGATCACTTAGAAAAGTCTTTCTGGGTTATTGCAATCAAAGAATTTATCAAATGCCTGTGTGAAACTCCAAACCGTTAAATAAAAAAAAAATCAATAAAAATCAGATCCTTTATTTTGTAAATGACAGACCCCTTGATCACTTAAAAGTCTTTCTGGGTTATTGCAATCAAAGAATTTATCAAATGCCTGTGTGAAACTCCAAACCATTAAATAAAAAAAGTCAATAAATATTTGATCCTTTATTTTGTAAATGACAGACCCCTTGATAACTTAAAAGTCTTTCTGGGTTATTGCAATCAAAGAATTTATCAAATGTCTGTGTGAAACTCCAAACCATTAAATAAAAAAGTCAATAAATATTAGATCCTTTATTTTGTAAGTGACAGACCCCTTGATCACTTAGAAAAGTCTTTCTGGGTTATTGCAATCAAAGAATTTATCAAATGCCTGTGTGAAACTCCAAACCATTAAATAAAAAAGTCAATAAATATTAGATCCTTTATTTTATAAATGACAGCCCCCTTGATCACTTAGAAAAGTCTCTCTGGGTTATTGCAATCAAAGAATTTATCAAATGCCTGTGTGAAACTCCAAACCATTAAATAAAAAAAATCAACAAAAATCAGATCCTTTATTTTGTAAATGACAGACCCCTTGATCACTTAAAAGTCTTTCTGGGTTAGTGCAATCAAAGAATTTATCAAATGCCTGTTTGCAACTCTAAACCATTAAATAAAAAAAAGTCAATAAATATTAGATCCTTTATTTTGTAAATGACAGACCTCTTGATCACTTAGAAAAGTCTTTCTGGGTTATTGCAATAAAAGAATTTATCAAATGCCTGTGTGAAACTCCAAACCATTAAATAAAAAAAATCAACAAAAATCAGATCCTTTATTTTGTAAATGACAGACCCCTGATCACTTGAAAGTCTTTCTGGGTTATTGGAATCAAAGAATTTATCAAATGCCTGTGTGAAACTCCAAAGCGTTAAATAAAAAAAATCAATAAAAATCAGATCCTTTATTTTGTAAATGACAGCCCCCTTGATCACTTAGAAAAGTCTTTCTGGGTTATTGCAATCAAAGACTTTATCAAATGCCTGTGTGAAACTCCAAACCATTAAATGAAAAAATCAACAAAAATCAGATCCTTTATTTTGTAAATGACAGACCCCTTGATCACTTAAAAGTCTTTCTGGGTTAGTGCAATCAAAGAATTTATCAAATGCCTGTGTGAAACTCTAAACCATTAAATAAAAAAAAGTCAATAAATATTAGATCCTTTATTTTGTAAATGACAGACCCCTTGATCACTTAGAAAAGTCTTTCTGGGTTATTGCAATCAAAGAATTTATCAAATACCTGTGTGAAACTCCAAACCATTAAATAAAAAAAATCAACAAAAATCAGATCCTTTATTTTGTAAATGACAGACCCCTTGATCACTTAAAAGTCTTTCTGGGTTATTGCAATCAAAGAATTTATCAAATGCCTGTGTGAAACTCCAAACCATTAAATAAAAAAAGTCAATAAATATTAGATCCTTTATTTTATAAATGACAGCCCCCTTGATCACTTAAAAGTCTTTCTGGGTTATTGCAATCAAAGAATTTATCAAATGCCTGTGTGAAACTCTAAACCATTAAATAAAAAAAAGTCAATAAATATTAGATCCTTTATTTTGTAAATGACAGACCCCTTGATCACTTAGAAAAGTCTTTCTGGGTTATTGCAATCAAAGAATTTATCAAATGCCTGTGTGAAACTCCAAACCGTTAAATAAAAAAAAATCAATAAAAGTCAGATCCTTTATTTTGTAAATGACAGACCCCTTGATCACTTAGAAAAGTCTTTCTGGGTTATTGCAATCAAAGAATTTATCAAATGCCTGTGTGAAACTCCAAACCATTAAATAAAAAAAAATCAATAAAAATCAGATCCTTTATTTTGTAAATGACAGACCCCTTGATCACTTAAAAGTCTTTCTGGGTTAGTGCAATCAAAGAATTTATCAAATGCCTGTGTGAAACTCCAAACCATTACATAAAAAAAGTCAATAAATATTAGATCCATTATTTTGTAAATGACAGACCCCTTGATCACTTAGAAAAGTCTTTCTGGGTTATTGCAATCAAAGAATTTATCAAATACCTGTGTGAAACTCCAAACCATTAAATAAAAAAAATGAACAAAAATCAGATCCTTTATTTTGTAAATGACAGACCTCTTTATCACTTAGAAAAGTCTTTCTGTGTTATTGTAATCAAAGAATTTATCAAATGCCTGTGTGAAACTCCAAACCATTAAATAAAAAAAATCAACAAAAATCAGATCCTTTATTTTGTAAATGACAGACCCCTTGATCACTTAGAAGAGTCTTTCTGGGTTATTGCAATCAAAGAATTTATCAAATGCTTGTGTGAAACTCCAAACCGTTAAATAAAAAAAAATCAATAAAAATCAGATCCTTTATTTTGTAAATGACAGACCCCTTGATCACTTAGAAAAGTCTTTCTGGGTTATTGCAATCAAAGAATTTATCAAATGCCTGTGTGAAACTCCAAACCGTTAAATAAAAAAAAAATCAATAAAAATCAGATCCTTTATTTTGTAAATGACAGACCTCTTTATCACTTAGAAAAGTCTTTCTGGGTTATTGCAATCAAAGAATTTATCAAATGCCTGTGTGAAACTCCAAACCATTAAATAAAAAAAATCAATAAAAATCAGATCCTTTATTTTGTAAATGACAGACCCCTTGATCACTTAAAAGTCTTTCTGGGTTATTGCAATCAAAGAATTTATCAAATGCCTGTGTGAAACTCCAAACCATTAAATAAAAAAAGTCAATAAATATTAGATCCTTTATTTTATAAATGACAGCCCCCTTGATCACTTAGAAAAGTCTTTCTGGGTTATTGCAATCAAAGAATTTATCAAATGCCTGTGTGAAACTCCAAACCGTTAAATAAAAAAAAATCAATAAAAATCAGATCCTTTATTTTGTAAATGACAGACCTCTTTATCACTTAGAAAAGTCTTTCTGGGTTATTGCAATCAAAGAATTTATCAAATGCCTGTGTGAAACTCCAAACCGTTAAATAAAAAAAAAATCAATAAAAATCAGATCCTTTATTTTGTAAATGACAGACCTCTTTATCACTTAGAAAAGTCTTTCTGGGTTATTGCAATCAAAGAATTTATCAAATGCCTGTGTGAAACTCCAAACCATTAAATAAAAAAAATCAATAAAAATCAGATCCTTTATTTTGTAAATGACAGACCCCTTGATCACTTAAAAGTCTTTCTGGGTTATTGCAATCAAAGAATTTATCAAATACCTGTGTGAAACTCCAAACCATTAAATAAAAAAAATGAACAAAAATCAGATCCTTTATTTTGTAAATGACAGACCCCTTGATCACTTAAAAGTCTTTCTGGGTTATTGCAATCAAAGAATTTATCAAATGCCTGTGTGAAACTCCAAACCATTAAATAAAAAAAAATCAATAAAAATCAGATCCTTTATTTTGTAAATGACAGACCCCTTGATCACTTAAAAAAGTCTTTCTGGGTTATTGCAATCAAAGAATTTATCAAATGCCTGTGTGAAACTACAAACCATTAAATAAAAAAAAGTCAATAAATATTAGATCCTTTATTTTGTAAATGACAGACCCCTTGATCACTTAGAAAAGTCTTTCTGGGTTATTGCAATCAAAGAATTTATCAAATGCCTGTGTGAAACTCCAAACCATTAAATAAAAAAAAATCAATAAAAATCAGATTCTTTATTTTGTAAATGACAGACCCCTTGATCACTTAGAAAAGTCTTTCTGGGTTATTGCAATCAAAGAATTTATCAAATGCCTGTGTGAAACTCCAAACCGTTAAATAAAAAAAAATCAATAAAAATCAGATCCTTTATTTTGTAAATGACAGACCCCTTGATCACTTAAAAGCCTTTCTGGATTATTGCAATCAAAGAATTTATCAAATGCCTGTGTGAAACTCCAAACCATTAAATAAAAAAAGTCAATAAATATTTGATCCTTTATTTTGTAAATGACAGACCCCTTGATCACTTAAAAGTCTTTCTGGGTTATTGCAATCAGAGAATTTATCAAATGCCTGTGTGAAACTCCAAACCATTAAATAAAAAAAATCAATAAAAATCAGATCCTTTATTTTGTAATTGACAGACCTCTTTATCACTTAGAAAAGTCTTTCTGTGTTATTGCAATCAAAGAATTTATCAAATGCCTGTGTGAAACTCCAAACCATTAAATAGAAAAAATCAACAAAAATCAGATCCTTTATTTTGTAAATGACAGACCCCTTGATCACTTAAAAGTCTTTCTGGGTTAGTGCAATAAAAGAATTTATCAAATGCCTGTGTGAAACTCCAAACCATTAAATAAAAAAAATCAACAAAAATCAGATCCTTTATTTTGTAAATGACAGACCCCTGATCACTTGAAAGTCTTTCTGGGTTATTGGAATCAAAGAATTTATCAAATGCCTGTGTGAAACTCCAAAGCGTTAAATAAAAAAAATCAATAAAAATCAGATCCTTTATTTTGTAAATGACAGCCCCCTTGATCACTTAGAAAAGTCTTTCTGGGTTATTGCAATCAAAGAATTTATCAAATGCCTGTGTGAAACTCCAAACCGTTAAATAAAAAAAAATCAATAAAAATCAGATCCTTTATTTTGTAAATGACAGACCTCTTTATCACTTAGAAAAGTCTTTCTGGGTTATTGCAATCAAAGAATTTATCAAATGCCTGTGTGAAACTCCAAACCATTAAATAAAAAAAATCAATAAAAATCAGATCCTTTATTTTGTAAATGACAGACCCCTTGATCACTTAGAAAAGTCTTTCTGGGTTATTGCAATCAAAGAATTTATCAAATGCCTGTGTGAAACTCCAAACCATTAAATAAAAAAAATGAACAAAAATCAGATCCTTTATTTTGTAAATGACAGACCCCTTGATCACTTAAAAGTCTTTCTGGGTTATTGCAATCAAAGAATTTATCAAATGCCTGTGTGAAACTCCAAACCATTAAATAAAAAAAGTCAATAAATATTAGATCCTTTATTTTATAAATGACAGCCCCCTTGATCACTTAGAAAAGTCTTTCTGGGTTATTGCAATCAAAGAATTTATCAAATACCTGTGTGAAACTCCAAACCATTAAATGAAAAAATCAACAAAAATCAAATCCTTTATTTTGTAAATGACAGACCCCTTGATCACTTAAAAGTCTTTCTGGGTTATTGCAATCAAAGAATTTATCAAATGCCTGTGTGAAACTCCAAACCGTTAAATAAAAAAATCAATAAAAATCAGATCCTTTATTTTGTAAATGACAGACCCCTTGATAACTTAAAAGTCTATCTGGGTTATTGCAATCAAAGAATTTATCAAATGCCTGTGTGAAACTCCAAACCATTAAATAAAAAAAAATCAATAAAAATCAAATCCTTTATTTTGTAAATGACAGACCCCTTGATCACTTAAAAAAGTCTTTCTGGGTTATTGCAATCAAAGAATTTATCAAATGCCTGTGTGAAACTACAAACCATTAAATAAAAAAAAGTCAATAAATATTAGATCCTTTATTTTGTAAATGACAGACCCCTTGATCACTTAGAAAAGTCTTTCTGGGTTATTGCAATCAAAGAATTTATCAAATGCCTGTGTGAAACTCCAAACCGTTAAATAAAAAAAAATCAATAAAAATCAGATCCTTTATTTTGTAAATGACAGACCCCTTGATCACTTAAAAGTCTTTCTGGATTATTGCAATCAAAGAATTTATCAAATGCCTGTGTGAAACTCCAAACCATTAAATAAAAAAAGTCAATAAATATTTGATCCTTTATTTTGTAAATGACAGACCCCTTGATCACTTAAAAGTCTTTCTGGGTTATTGCAATCAAAAAATTTATCAAATGCCTGTGTGAAACTCCAAACCATTAAATAAAAAAAGTCAATAAATATTAGATCCTTTATTTTATAAATGGCAGCCCCCTTGATCACTTAGAAAAGTCTTTCTGAGTTATTGCAATCAAAGAATTTATCAAATGCCTGTGTGAAACTCCAAACCATTAAATAAATAAAAAAGTCAATAAATATTAGATCCTTTATTTTGTAAATGACAGACCCCTTGATCACTTAGAAAAGTCTTTCTGGGTTATTGCAATCAAAGAATTTATCAAATGCCTGTGTGAAACTCCAAACCATTAAATAAAAAAATCAATAAAAATCAGATCCTTTATTTTGTAAATGACAGACCCCTTGATCACTTAGAAAAGTCTTTCTGGGTTATTGCAATCAAAGAATTTATCAAATGCCTGTGTGAAACTCCAAACCGTTAAATAAAAAAAAAATCAAAAAAATCAGATCCTTTATTTTGTAAATGACAGACCTCTTTATCACTTAGAAAAGTCTTTCTGGGTTATTGCAATCAAAGAATTTATCAAATGCCTGTGTGAAACTCCAAACCATTAAATAAAAAAAATCAATAAAAATCAGATCCTTTATTTTGTAAATGACAGACCCCTTGATCACTTAAAAGTCTTTCTGGGTTATTGCAATCAAAGAATTTATCAAATACCTGTGTGAAACTCCAAACCATTAAATAAAAAAAATGAACAAAAATCAGATCCTTTATTTTGTAAATGACAGACCCCCATTAAATAAAAAAAATGAACAAAAATCAGATCCTTTATTTTGTAAATGACAGACCCCTTGATCACTTAAAAGTCTTTCTGGGTTATTGCAATCAAAGAATTTATCAAATGCCTGTGTGAAACTCCAAACCGTTAAATAAAAAAATCAATAAAAATCAGATCCTTTATTTTGTAAATGACAGACCCCTTGATAACTTAAAAGTCTTTCTGGGTTATTGCAATCAAAGAATTTATCAAATGCCTGTGTGAAACTCCAAACCATTAAATAAAAAAAAAATCAATAAAAATCAGATCCTTTATTTTGTAAATGACAGACCCCTTGATCACTTAAAAAAGTCTTTCTGGGTTATTGCAATCAAAGAATTTATCAAATGCCTGTGTGAAACTACAAACCATTAAATAAAAAAAAGTCAATAAATATTAGATCCTTTATTTTGTAAATGACAGACCCCTTGATCACTTAGAAAAGTCTTTCTGGGTTATTGCAATCAAAGAATTTATCAAATGCCTGTGTGAAACTCCAAACCGTTAAATAAAAAAAAATCAATAAAAATCAGATTCTTTATTTTGTAAATGACAGACCCCTTGATCACTTAGAAAAGTCTTTCTGGGTTATTGCAATCAAAGAATTTATCAAATGCCTGTGTGAAACTCCAAACCGTTAAATAAAAAAAAATCAATAAAAATCAGATCCTTTATTTTGTAAATGACAGACCCCTTGATCACTTAAAAGCCTTTCTGGATTATTGCAATCAAAGAATTTATCAAATGCCTGTGTGAAACTCCAAACCATTAAATAAAAAAAGTCAATAAATATTTGATCCTTTATTTTGTAAATGACAGACCCCTTGATCACTTAAAAGTCTTTCTGGGTTATTGCAATCAGAGAATTTATCAAATGCCTGTGTGAAACTCCAGACCATTAAATAAAAAAAATCAATAAAAATCAGATCCTTTATTTTGTAAATGACAGACCTCTTTATCACTTAGAAAAGTCTTTCTGTGTTATTGCAATCAAAGAATTTATCAAATGCCTGTGTGAAACTCCAAACCATTAAATAAAAAAAATCAACAAAAATCAGATCCTTTATTTTGTAAATGACAGACCCCTTGATCACTTAAAAGTCTTTCTGGGTTAGTGCAATAAAAGAATTTATCAAATGCCTGTGTGAAACTCCAAACCATTAAATAAAAAAAATCAACAAAAATCAGATCCTTTATTTTGTAAATGACAGACCCCTGATCACTTGAAAGTCTTTCTGGGTTATTGGAATCAAAGAATTTATCAAATGCCTGTGTGAAACTCCAAAGCGTTAAATAAAAAAAATCAATAAAAATCAGATCCTTTATTTTGTAAATGACAGCCCCCTTGATCACTTAGAAAAGTCTTTCTGGGTTATTGCAATCAAAGAATTTATCAAATGCCTGTGTGAAACTCCAAACCGTTAAATAAAAAAAAATCAATAAAAATCAGATCCTTTATTTTGTAAATGACAGACCTCTTTATCACTTAGAAAAGTCTTTCTGGGTTATTGCAATCAAAGAATTTATCAAATGCCTGTGTGAAACTCCAAACCATTAAATAAAAAAAATCAATAAAAATCAGATCCTTTATTTTGTAAATGACAGACCCCTTGATCACTTAGAAAAGTCTTTCTGGGTTATTGCAATCAAAGAATTTATCAAATGCCTGTGTGAAACTCCAAACCATTAAATAAAAAAAATGAACAAAAATCAGATCCTTTATTTTGTAAATGACAGACCCCTTGATCACTTAAAAGTCTTTCTGGGTTATTGCAATCAAAGAATTTATCAAATGCCTGTGTGAAACTCCAAACCATTAAATAAAAAAAGTCAATAAATATTAGATCCTTTATTTTATAAATGACAGCCCTCTTGATCACTTAGAAAAGTCTTTCTGGGTTATTGCAATCAAAGAATTTATCAAATGCCTGTGTGAAACTCCAAACCATTAAATGAAAAAATCAACAAAAATCAAATCCTTTATTTTGTAAATGACAGACCCCTTGATCACTTAAAAGTCTTTCTGGGTTATTGCAATCAAAGAATTTATCAAATGCCTGTGTGAAACTCCAAACCGTTAAATAAAAAAATCAATAAAAATCAGATCCTTTATTTTGTAAATGACAGACCCCTTGATAACTTAAAAGTCTTTCTGGGTTATTGCAATCAAAGAATTTATCAAATGCCTGTGTGAAACTCCAAACCATTAAATAAAAAAAAATCAATAAAAATCAGATCCTTTATTTTGTAAATGACAGACCCCTTGATCACTTAAAAAAGTCTTTCTGGGTTATTGCAATCAAAGAATTTATCAAATGCCTGTGTGAAACTACAAACCATTAAATAAAAAAAAGTCAATAAATATTAGATCCTTTATTTTGTAAATGACAGACCCCTTGATCACTTAGAAAAGTCTTTCTGGGTTATTGCAATCAAAGAATTTATCAAATGCCTGTGTGAAACTCCAAACCGTTAAATAAAAAAAAATCAATAAAAATCAGATCCTTTATTTTGTAAATGACAGACCCCTTGATCACTTAAAAGTCTTTCTGGATTATTGCAATCAAAGAATTTATCAAATGCCTGTGTGAAACTCCAAACCATTAAATAAAAAAAGTCAATAAATATTTGATCCTTTATTTTGTAAATGACAGACCCCTTGATCACTTAAAAGTCTTTCTGGGTTATTGCAATCAAAAAATTTATCAAATGCCTGTGTGAAACTCCAAACCATTAAATAAAAAAAGTCAATAAATATTAGATCCTTTATTTTATAAATGGCAGCCCCCTTGATCACTTAGAAAAGTCTTTCTGGGTTATTGCAATCAAAGAATTTATCAAATGCCTGTGTGAAACTCCAAACCATTAAATAAAAAAGTCAATAAATATTAGATCCTTTATTTTGTAAATGACAGACCCCTTGATCACTTAGAAAAGTCTTTCTGGGTTATTGCAATCAAAGAATTTATCAAATGCCTGTGTGAAACTCCAAACCATTAAATAAAAAAAGTCAATAAATATTAGATCCTTTATTTTATATATGACAGCCCCCTTGATCACTTAGAAAAGTCTTTCTGGGTTATTGCAATCAAAGAATTTATCAAATGCCTGTGTGAAACTCCAAACCATTAAATAAAAAAAGTCAATAAATATTAGATCCTTTATTTTGTAAATGACAGACCCCTTGATCACTTAAAAGTCTTTCTGGGTTAGTGCAATCAAAGAATTTATCAAATGCCTGTGTGAAACTCTAAACCATTAAATAAAAAAAAGTCAATAAATATTAGATCCCTTATTTTGTAAATGACAGACCCCTTGATCACTTAGAAAAGTCTTTCTGGGTTATTGCAATCAAAGAATTTATCAAATGCCTGTGTGAAACTCCAAACCATTAAATAAAAAAGTCAATAAATATTAGATCCTTTATTTTGTAAATGACAGACCCCTTGATCACTTAAAAAAGTCTTTCTGGGTTATTGCAATCAAAGAATTTATCAAATGCCTGTGTGAAACTACAAACCATTAAATAAAAAAAAGTCAATAAATATTAGATCCTTTATTTTGTAAATGACAGACCCCTTGATCACTTAGAAAAGTCTTTCTGGGTTATTGCAATCAAAGAATTTATCAAATGCCTGTGTGAAACTCCAAACCGTTAAATAAAAAAAAATCAATAAAAATCAGATCCTTTATTTTGTAAATGACAGACCCCTTGATCACTTAAAAGTCTTTCTGGATTATTGCAATCAAAGAATTTATCAAATGCCTGTGTGAAACTCCAAACCATTAAATAAAAAAAGTCAATAAATATTTGATCCTTTATTTTGTAAATGACAGACCCCTTGATCACTTAAAAGTCTTTCTGGGTTATTGCAATCAAAGAATTTATCAAATACCTGTGTGAATCTCCAAACCATTAAATAAAAAAAATCAATAAAAATCAGATCCTTTATTTTGTAAATGACAGACCCCTTGATCACTTAGAAAAGTCTTTCTGGGTTATTGCAATCAAAGAATTTATCAAATGCCTGTGTGAAACTCCAAACCATTAAATAAAAAAGTCAATAAATATTAGATCCTTTATTTTGTAAATGACAGACCCCTTGATCACTTAAAAAAGTCTTTCTGGGTTATTGCAATCAAAGAATTTATCAAATGCCTGTGTGAAACTACAAACCATTAAATAAAAAAAAGTCAATAAATATTAGATCCTTTATTTTGTAAATGACAGACCCCTTGATCACTTAGAAAAGTCTTTCTGGGTTATTGCAATCAAAGAATTTATCAAATGCCTGTGTGAAACTCCAAACCGTTAAATAAAAAAAAATCAATAAAAATCAGATCCTTTATTTTGTAAATGACAGACCCCTTGATCACTTAAAAGTCTTTCTGGATTATTGCAATCAAAGAATTTATCAAATGCCTGTGTGAAACTCTAAACCATTAAATAAAAAAAAGTCAATAAATATTAGATCCTTTATTTTGTAAATGACAGACCCCTTGATCACTTAAAAGTCTTTCTGGGTTATTGCAATCAAAGAATTTATCAAATGCCTGTGTGAAACTCCAAACCATTAAATAAAAAAAGTCAATAAATATTTGATCCTTTATTTTGTAAATGACAGACCCCTTGATCACTTAAAAGTCTTTCTGGGTTATTGCAATCAAAGAATTTATCAAATGCCTGTGTGAAACTCCAAACCATTAAATAAAAAAAGTCAATAAATATTTGATCCTTTATTTTGTAAATGACAGACCCCTTGATCACTTAAAAGTCTTTCTGGATTATTGCAATCAAAGAATTTATCAAATGCCTGTGTGAAACTCCAAACCGTTAAATAAAAAAAAAATCAATAAAAATCAGATCCTTTATTTTGTAAATGACAGACCTCTTTATCACTTAGAAAAGTCTTTCTGGGTTATTGCAATCAAAGAATTTATCAAATGCCTGTGTGAAACTCCAAACCATTAAATAAAAAAAATCAATAAAAATCAGATCCTTTATTTTGTAAATGACAGACCCCTTGATCACTTAAAAGTCTTTCTGGGTTATTGCAATCAAAGAATTTATCAAATACCTGTGTGAAACTCCAAACCATTAAATAAAAAAAATGAACAAAAATCAGATCCTTTATTTTGTAAATGACAGACCCCTTGATCACTTAAAAGTCTTTCTGGATTATTGCAATCAAAGAATTTATCAAATGCCTGTGTGAAACTCTAAACCATTAAATAAAAAAAAAGTCAATAAATATTAGATCCTTTATTTTGTAAATGACAGACCCCTTGATCACTTAAAAGTCTTTCTGGGTTATTGCAATCAAAGAATTTATCAAATGCCTGTGTGAAACTCCAAACCATTAAATAAAAAAAGTCAATAAATATTAGATCCTTTATTTTGTAAATGACAGACCCCTTGATCACTTAAAAGTCTTTCTGGGTTATTGCAATCAAAGAATTTATCAAATGCCTGTGTGAAACTCCAAACCATTAAATAAAAAAAGTCAATAAATATTTGATCCTTTATTTTGTAAATGACAGACCCCTTGATCACTTAAAAGTCTTTCTGGATTATTGCAATCAAAGAATTTATCAAATGCCTGTGTGAAACTCCAAACCGTTAAATAAAAAAAAAATCAATAAAAATCAGATCCTTTATTTTGTAAATGACAGACCTCTTTATCACTTAGAAAAGTCTTTCTGGGTTATTGCAATCAAAGAATTTATCAAATGCCTGTGTGAAACTCCAAACCATTAAATAAAAAAAATCAATAAAAATCAGATCCTTTATTTTGTAAATGACAGACCCCTTGATCACTTAAAAGTCTTTCTGGGTTATTGCAATCAAAGAATTTATCAAATACCTGTGTGAAACTCCAAACCATTAAATAAAAAAAATGAACAAAAATCAGATCCTTTATTTTGTAAATGACAGACCCCTTGATCACTTAAAAGTCTTTCTGGGTTATTGCAATCAAAGAATTTATCAAATACCTGTGTGAAACTCCAAACCATTAAATAAAAAAAGTCAATAAATATTAGATCCTTTATTTTGTAAATGACAGACCCCTTGATCACTTAAAAGTCTTTCTGGGTTATTGCAATCAAAGAATTTATCAAATGCCTGTGTGAAACTCCAAACCATTAAATAAAAAAAGTCAATAAATATTTGATCCTTTATTTTGTAAATGACAGACCCCTTGATCACTTAAAAGTCTTTCTGGATTATTGCAATCAAAGAATTTATCAAATGCCTGTGTGAAACTCCAAACCGTTAAATAAAAAAAAAATCAATAAAAATCAGATCCTTTATTTTGTAAATGACAGACCTCTTTATCACTTAGAAAAGTCTTTCTGGGTTATTGCAATCAAAGAATTTATCAAATGCCTGTGTGAAACTCCAAACCATTAAATAAAAAAAATCAATAAAAATCAGATCCTTTATTTTGTAAATGACAGACCCCTTGATCACTTAAAAGTCTTTCTGGGTTATTGCAATCAAAGAATTTATCAAATGCCTGTGTGAAACTCCAAACCATTAAATAAAAAAAATCAATAAAAATCAGATCCTTTATTTTGTAAATGACAGACCCCTTGATCACTTAAAAGTCTTTCTGGGTTATTGCAATCAAAGAATTTATCAAATGCCTGTGTGAAACTCCAAACCGTTAAATAAAAAAAAATCAATAAAAATCAGATCCTTTATTTTGTAAATGACAGACCCCTTGATCACTTAAAAGTCTTTCTGGATTATTGCAATCAAAGAATTTATCAAATGCCTGTGTGAAACTCTAAACCATTAAATAAAAAAAAAGTCAATAAATATTAGATCCTTTATTTTGTAAATGACAGACCCCTTGATCACTTAAAAGTCTTTCTGGGTTATTGCAATCAAAGAATTTATCAAATGCCTGTGTGAAACTCCAAACCATTAAATAAAAAAAGTCAATAAATATTTGATCCTTTATTTTGTAAATGACAGACCCCTTGATCACTTAAAAGTCTTTCTGGGTTATTGCAATCAAAGAATTTATCAAATGCCTGTGTGAAACTCCAAACCATTAAATAAAAAAAGTCAATAAATATTTGATCCTTTATTTTGTAAATGACAGACCCCTTGATCACTTAAAAGTCTTTCTGGATTATTGCAATCAAAGAATTTATCAAATGCCTGTGTGAAACTCCAAACCGTTAAATAAAAAAAAAATCAATAAAAATCAGATCCTTTATTTTGTAAATGACAGACCTCTTTATCACTTAGAAAAGTCTTTCTGGGTTATTGCAATCAAAGAATTTATCAAATGCCTGTGTGAAACTCCAAACCATTAAATAAAAAAAATCAATAAAAATCAGATCCTTTATTTTGTAAATGACAGACCCCTTGATCACTTAAAAGTCTTTCTGGGTTATTGCAATCAAAGAATTTATCAAATACCTGTGTGAAACTCCAAACCATTAAATAAAAAAAATGAACAAAAATCAGATCCTTTATTTTGTAAATGACAGACCCCTTGATCACTTAAAAGTCTTTCTGGATTATTGCAATCAAAGAATTTATCAAATGCCTGTGTGAAACTCTAAACCATTAAATAAAAAAAAAGTCAATAAATATTAGATCCTTTATTTTGTAAATGACAGACCCCTTGATCACTTAAAAGTCTTTCTGGGTTATTGCAATCAAAGAATTTATCAAATGCCTGTGTGAAACTCCAAACCATTAAATAAAAAAAGTCAATAAATATTAGATCCTTTATTTTGTAAATGACAGACCCCTTGATCACTTAAAAGTCTTTCTGGGTTATTGCAATCAAAGAATTTATCAAATGCCTGTGTGAAACTCCAAACCATTAAATAAAAAAAGTCAATAAATATTTGATCCTTTATTTTGTAAATGACAGACCCCTTGATCACTTAAAAGTCTTTCTGGATTATTGCAATCAAAGAATTTATCAAATGCCTGTGTGAAACTCCAAACCGTTAAATAAAAAAAAAATCAATAAAAATCAGATCCTTTATTTTGTAAATGACAGACCTCTTTATCACTTAGAAAAGTCTTTCTGGGTTATTGCAATCAAAGAATTTATCAAATGCCTGTGTGAAACTCCAAACCATTAAATAAAAAAAATCAATAAAAATCAGATCCTTTATTTTGTAAATGACAGACCCCTTGATCACTTAAAAGTCTTTCTGGGTTATTGCAATCAAAGAATTTATCAAATACCTGTGTGAAACTCCAAACCATTAAATAAAAAAAATGAACAAAAATCAGATCCTTTATTTTGTAAATGACAGACCCCTTGATCACTTAAAAGTCTTTCTGGGTTATTGCAATCAAAGAATTTATCAAATGCCTGTGTGAAACTCCAAACCATTAAATAAAAAAAGTCAATAAATATTAGATCCTTTATTTTATAAATGACAGCCCCCTTGATCACTTAGAAAAGTCTTTCTGGGTTATTGCAATCAAAGAATTTATCAAATGCCTGTGTGAAACTCCAAACCGTTAAATAAAAAAAAATCAATAAAAATCAGATCCTTTATTTTGTAAATGACAGACCTCTTTATCACTTAGAAAAGTCTTTCTGGGTTATTGCAATCAAAGAATTTATCAAATGCCTGTGTGAAACTCCAAACCGTTAAATAAAAAAAAAATCAATAAAAATCAGATCCTTTATTTTGTAAATGACAGACCTCTTTATCACTTAGAAAAGTCTTTCTGGGTTATTGCAATCAAAGAATTTATCAAATGCCTGTGTGAAACTCCAAACCATTAAATAAAAAAAATCAATAAAAATCAGATCCTTTATTTTGTAAATGACAGACCCCTTGATCACTTAAAAGTCTTTCTGGGTTATTGCAATCAAAGAATTTATCAAATACCTGTGTGAAACTCCAAACCATTAAATAAAAAAAATGAACAAAAATCAGATCCTTTATTTTGTAAATGACAGACCCCTTGATCACTTAAAAGTCTTTCTGGGTTATTGCAATCAAAGAATTTATCAAATGCCTGTGTGAAACTCCTGGGTTATTTATTATCAAATGCCTTTATTTTGTAAATGACAGACCCCTTGATCACTTAAAAGTCTTTCTGGGTTATTGCAATCAAAGAATTTATCAAATGCCTGTGTGAAACTCCAAACCATTAAATAAAAAAAAATCAATAAAAATCAGATCCTTTATTTTGTAAATGACAGACCCCTTGATCACTTAAAAAAGTCTTTCTGGGTTATTGCAATCAAAGAATTTATCAAATGCCTGTGTGAAACTACAAACCATTAAATAAAAAAAAGTCAATAAATATTAGATCCTTTATTTTGTAAATGACAGACCCCTTGATCACTTAGAAAAGTCTTTCTGGGTTATTGCAATCAAAGAATTTATCAAATGCCTGTGTGAAACTCCAAACCATTAAATAAAAAAAAATCAATAAAAATCAGATTCTTTATTTTGTAAATGACAGACCCCTTGATCACTTAGAAAAGTCTTTCTGGGTTATTGCAATCAAAGAATTTATCAAATGCCTGTGTGAAACTCCAAACCGTTAAATAAAAAAAAATCAATAAAAATCAGATCCTTTATTTTGTAAATGACAGACCCCTTGATCACTTAAAAGCCTTTCTGGATTATTGCAATCAAAGAATTTATCAAATGCCTGTGTGAAACTCCAAACCATTAAATAAAAAAAGTCAATAAATATTTGATCCTTTATTTTGTAAATGACAGACCCCTTGATCACTTAAAAGTCTTTCTGTTAAATAAAAAAAAATCAATAAAAATCAGATCCTTTATTTTGTAAATATTGATCACTTAAAAGCCTTTCTGGATTATTGCAATCAAAGAATTTATCAAATGCCTGTGTGAAACTCCAAACCATTAAATAAAAAAAGTCAATAAATATTCAGATCCTTTATTTTGTAAATGACAGACCCCTTGATCACTTAAAAGTCTTTCTGGGTTATTGCAATCAGAGAATTTATCAAATGCCTGTGTGAAACTCCAAACCATTAAATAAAAAAAATCAATAAAAATCAGATCCTTTATTTTGTAATTGACAGACCTCTTTATCACTTAGAAAAGTCTTTCTGTGTTATTGCAATCAAAGAATTTATCAAATGCCTGTGTGAAACTCCAAACCATTAAATAGAAAAAATCAACAAAAATCAGATCCTTTATTTTGTAAATGACAGACCCCTTGATCACTTAAAAGTCTTTCTGGGTTAGTGCAATAAAAGAATTTATCAAATGCCTGTGTGAAACTCCAAACCATTAAATAAAAAAAATCAACAAAAATCAGATCCTTTATTTTGTAAATGACAGACCCCTGATCACTTGAAAGTCTTTCTGGGTTATTGGAATCAAAGAATTTATCAAATGCCTGTGTGAAACTCCAAAGCGTTAAATAAAAAAAATCAATAAAAATCAGATCCTTTATTTTGTAAATGACAGCCCCCTTGATCACTTAGAAAAGTCTTTCTGGGTTATTGCAATCAAAGAATTTATCAAATGCCTGTGTGAAACTCCAAACCGTTAAATAAAAAAAAATCAATAAAAATCAGATCCTTTATTTTGTAAATGACAGACCTCTTTATCACTTAGAAAAGTCTTTCTGGGTTATTGCAATCAAAGAATTTATCAAATGCCTGTGTGAAACTCCAAACCATTAAATAAAAAAAATCAATAAAAATCAGATCCTTTATTTTGTAAATGACAGACCCCTTGATCACTTAGAAAAGTCTTTCTGGGTTATTGCAATCAAAGAATTTATCAAATGCCTGTGTGAAACTCCAAACCATTAAATAAAAAAAATGAACAAAAATCAGATCCTTTATTTTGTAAATGACAGACCCCTTGATCACTTAAAAGTCTTTCTGGGTTATTGCAATCAAAGAATTTATCAAATGCCTGTGTGAAACTCCAAACCATTAAATAAAAAAAGTCAATAAATATTAGATCCTTTATTTTATAAATGACAGCCCCCTTGATCACTTAGAAAAGTCTTTCTGGGTTATTGCAATCAAAGAATTTATCAAATACCTGTGTGAAACTCCAAACCATTAAATGAAAAAATCAACAAAAATCAAATCCTTTATTTTGTAAATGACAGACCCCTTGATCACTTAAAAGTCTTTCTGGGTTATTGCAATCAAAGAATTTATCAAATGCCTGTGTGAAACTCCAAACCGTTAAATAAAAAAATCAATAAAAATCAGATCCTTTATTTTGTAAATGACAGACCCCTTGATAACTAAAAGTCTATCTGGGTTATTGCAATCAAAGAATTTATCAAATGCCTGTGTGAAACTCCAAACCATTAAATAAAAAAAAATCAATAAAAATCAAATCCTTTATTTTGTAAATGACAGACCCCTTGATCACTTAAAAAAGTCTTTCTGGGTTATTGCAATCAAAGAATTTATCAAATGCCTGTGTGAAACTACAAACCATTAAATAAAAAAAAGTCAATAAATATTAGATCCTTTATTTTGTAAATGACAGACCCCTTGATCACTTAGAAAAGTCTTTCTGGGTTATTGCAATCAAAGAATTTATCAAATGCCTGTGTGAAACTCCAAACCGTTAAATAAAAAAAAATCAATAAAAATCAGATCCTTTATTTTGTAAATGACAGACCCCTTGATCACTTAAAAGTCTTTCTGGATTATTGCAATCAAAGAATTTATCAAATGCCTGTGTGAAACTCCAAACCATTAAATAAAAAAAGTCAATAAATATTTGATCCTTTATTTTGTAAATGACAGACCCCTTGATCACTTAAAAGTCTTTCTGGGTTATTGCAATCAAAAAATTTATCAAATGCCTGTGTGAAACTCCAAACCATTAAATAAAAAAAGTCAATAAATATTAGATCCTTTATTTTATAAATGGCAGCCCCCTTGATCACTTAGAAAAGTCTTTCTGAGTTATTGCAATCAAAGAATTTATCAAATGCCTGTGTGAAACTCCAAACCATTAAATAAAAAAGTCAATAAATATTAGATCCTTTATTTTGTAAATGACAGACCCCTTGATCACTTAGAAAAGTCTTTCTGGGTTATTGCAATCAAAGAATTTATCAAATGCCTGTGTGAAACTCCAAACCATTAAATAAAAAAATCAATAAAAATCAGATCCTTTATTTTGTAAATGACAGACCCCTTGATCACTTAGAAAAGTCTTTCTGGGTTATTGCAATCAAAGAATTTATCAAATGCCTGTGTGAAACTCCAAACCGTTAAATAAAAAAAAAATCAAAAAAATCAGATCCTTTATTTTGTAAATGACAGACCTCTTTATCACTTAGAAAAGTCTTTCTGGGTTATTGCAATCAAAGAATTTATCAAATGCCTGTGTGAAACTCCAAACCATTAAATAAAAAAAATCAATAAAAATCAGATCCTTTATTTTGTAAATGACAGACCCCTTGATCACTTAAAAGTCTTTCTGGGTTATTGCAATCAAAGAATTTATCAAATACCTGTGTGAAACTCCAAACCATTAAATAAAAAAAATGAACAAAAATCAGATCCTTTATTTTGTAAATGACAGACCCCTTGATCACTTAAAAGTCTTTCTGGGTTATTGCAATCAAAGAATTTATCAAATGCCTGTGTGAAACTCCAAACCGTTAAATAAAAAAATCAATAAAAATCAGATCCTTTATTTTGTAAATGACAGACCCCTTGATAACTTAAAAGTCTTTCTGGGTTATTGCAATCAAAGAATTTATCAAATGCCTGTGTGAAACTCCAAACCATTAAATAAAAAAAAAATCAATAAAAATCAGATCCTTTATTTTGTAAATGACAGACCCCTTGATCACTTAAAAAAGTCTTTCTGGGTTATTGCAATCAAAGAATTTATCAAATGCCTGTGTGAAACTACAAACCATTAAATAAAAAAAAGTCAATAAATATTAGATCCTTTATTTTGTAAATGACAGACCCCTTGATCACTTAGAAAAGTCTTTCTGGGTTATTGCAATCAAAGAATTTATCAAATGCCTGTGTGAAACTCCAAACCGTTAAATAAAAAAAAATCAATAAAAATCAGATTCTTTATTTTGTAAATGACAGACCCCTTGATCACTTAGAAAAGTCTTTCTGGGTTATTGCAATCAAAGAATTTATCAAATGCCTGTGTGAAACTCCAAACCGTTAAATAAAAAAAAATCAATAAAAATCAGATCCTTTATTTTGTAAATGACAGACCCCTTGATCACTTAAAAGCCTTTCTGGATTATTGCAATGATCCTTTATCCAAATCAAAGAATTTATCAAATGCCTGTGTTCCAAACCATTAAATAAAAAAAGTCAATAAATATTTGATCCTTTATTTTGTAAATGACAGACCCCTTGATCACTTAAAAGTCTTTCTGGGTTATTGCAATCAGAGAATTTATCAAATGCCTGTGTGAAACTCCAGACCATTAAATAAAAAAAATCAATAAAAATCAGATCCTTTATTTTGTAAATGACAGACCTCTTTATCACTTAGAAAAGTCTTTCTGTGTTATTGCAATCAAAGAATTTATCAAATGCCTGTGTGAAACTCCAAACCATTAAATAAAAAAAATCAACAAAAATCAGATCCTTTATTTTGTAAATGACAGACCCCTTGATCACTTAAAAGTCTTTCTGGGTTAGTGCAATAAAAGAATTTATCAAATGCCTGTGTGAAACTCCAAACCATTAAATAAAAAAAATCAACAAAAATCAGATCCTTTATTTTGTAAATGACAGACCCCTGATCACTTGAAAGTCTTTCTGGGTTATTGGAATCAAAGAATTTATCAAATGCCTGTGTGAAACTCCAAAGCGTTAAATAAAAAAAATCAATAAAAATCAGATCCTTTATTTTGTAAATGACAGCCCCCTTGATCACTTAGAAAAGTCTTTCTGGGTTATTGCAATCAAAGAATTTATCAAATGCCTGTGTGAAACTCCAAACCGTTAAATAAAAAAAAATCAATAAAAATCAGATCCTTTATTTTGTAAATGACAGACCTCTTTATCACTTAGAAAAGTCTTTCTGGGTTATTGCAATCAAAGAATTTATCAAATGCCTGTGTGAAACTCCAAACCATTAAATAAAAAAAATCAATAAAAATCAGATCCTTTATTTTGTAAATGACAGACCCCTTGATCACTTAGAAAAGTCTTTCTGGGTTATTGCAATCAAAGAATTTATCAAATGCCTGTGTGAAACTCCAAACCATTAAATAAAAAAAATGAACAAAAATCAGATCCTTTATTTTGTAAATGACAGACCCCTTGATCACTTAAAAGTCTTTCTGGGTTATTGCAATCAAAGAATTTATCAAATGCCTGTGTGAAACTCCAAACCATTAAATAAAAAAAGTCAATAAATATTAGATCCTTTATTTTATAAATGACAGCCCTCTTGATCACTTAGAAAAGTCTTTCTGGGTTATTGCAATCAAAGAATTTATCAAATGCCTGTGTGAAACTCCAAACCATTAAATGAAAAAATCAACAAAAATCAAATCCTTTATTTTGTAAATGACAGACCCCTTGATCACTTAAAAGTCTTTCTGGGTTATTGCAATCAAAGAATTTATCAAATGCCTGTGTGAAACTCCAAACCGTTAAATAAAAAAATCAATAAAAATCAGATCCTTTATTTTGTAAATGACAGACCCCTTGATAACTTAAAAGTCTTTCTGGGTTATTGCAATCAAAGAATTTATCAAATGCCTGTGTGAAACTCCAAACCATTAAATAAAAAAAAATCAATAAAAATCAGATCCTTTATTTTGTAAATGACAGACCCCTTGATCACTTAAAAAAGTCTTTCTGGGTTATTGCAATCAAAGAATTTATCAAATGCCTGTGTGAAACTACAAACCATTAAATAAAAAAAAGTCAATAAATATTAGATCCTTTATTTTGTAAATGACAGACCCCTTGATCACTTAGAAAAGTCTTTCTGGGTTATTGCAATCAAAGAATTTATCAAATGCCTGTGTGAAACTCCAAACCGTTAAATAAAAAAAAATCAATAAAAATCAGATCCTTTATTTTGTAAATGACAGACCCCTTGATCACTTAAAAGTCTTTCTGGATTATTGCAATCAAAGAATTTATCAAATGCCTGTGTGAAACTCCAAACCATTAAATAAAAAAAGTCAATAAATATTTGATCCTTTATTTTGTAAATGACAGACCCCTTGATCACTTAAAAGTCTTTCTGGGTTATTGCAATCAAAAAATTTATCAAATGCCTGTGTGAAACTCCAAACCATTAAATAAAAAAAGTCAATAAATATTAGATCCTTTATTTTATAAATGGCAGCCCCCTTGATCACTTAGAAAAGTCTTTCTGGGTTATTGCAATCAAAGAATTTATCAAATGCCTGTGTGAAACTCCAAACCATTAAATAAAAAAGTCAATAAATATTAGATCCTTTATTTTGTAAATGACAGACCCCTTGATCACTTAGAAAAGTCTTTCTGGGTTATTGCAATCAAAGAATTTATCAAATGCCTGTGTGAAACTCCAAACCATTAAATAAAAAAAGTCAATAAATATTAGATCCTTTATTTTATATATGACAGCCCCCTTGATCACTTAGAAAAGTCTTTCTGGGTTATTGCAATCAAAGAATTTATCAAATGCCTGTGTGAAACTCCAAACCATTAAATAAAAAAAGTCAATAAATATTAGATCCTTTATTTTGTAAATGACAGACCCCTTGATCACTTAAAAGTCTTTCTGGGTTAGTGCAATCAAAGAATTTATCAAATGCCTGTGTGAAACTCTAAACCATTAAATAAAAAAAAGTCAATAAATATTAGATCCCTTATTTTGTAAATGACAGACCCCTTGATCACTTAGAAAAGTCTTTCTGGGTTATTGCAATCAAAGAATTTATCAAATGCCTGTGTGAAACTCCAAACCATTAAATAAAAAAGTCAATAAATATTAGATCCTTTATTTTGTAAATGACAGACCCCTTGATCACTTAAAAAAGTCTTTCTGGGTTATTGCAATCAAAGAATTTATCAAATGCCTGTGTGAAACTACAAACCATTAAATAAAAAAAAGTCAATAAATATTAGATCCTTTATTTTGTAAATGACAGACCCCTTGATCACTTAGAAAAGTCTTTCTGGGTTATTGCAATCAAAGAATTTATCAAATGCCTGTGTGAAACTCCAAACCGTTAAATAAAAAAAAATCAATAAAAATCAGATCCTTTATTTTGTAAATGACAGACCCCTTGATCACTTAAAAGTCTTTCTGGATTATTGCAATCAAAGAATTTATCAAATGCCTGTGTGAAACTCCAAACCATTAAATAAAAAAAGTCAATAAATATTTGATCCTTTATTTTGTAAATGACAGACCCCTTGATCACTTAAAAGTCTTTCTGGGTTATTGCAATCAAAGAATTTATCAAATACCTGTGTGAAGCTCCAAACCATTAAATAAAAAAAATCAATAAAAATCAGATCCTTTATTTTGTAAATGACAGACCCCTTGATCACTTAGAAAAGTCTTTCTGGGTTATTGCAATCAAAGAATTTATCAAATGCCTGTGTGAAACTCCAAACCATTAAATAAAAAAGTCAATAAATATTAGATCCTTTATTTTGTAAATGACAGACCCCTTGATCACTTAAAAAAGTCTTTCTGGGTTATTGCAATCAAAGAATTTATCAAATGCCTGTGTGAAACTACAAACCATTAAATAAAAAAAAGTCAATAAATATTAGATCCTTTATTTTGTAAATGACAGACCCCTTGATCACTTAGAAAAGTCTTTCTGGGTTATTGCAATCAAAGAATTTATCAAATGCCTGTGTGAAACTCCAAACCGTTAAATAAAAAAAAATCAATAAAAATCAGATCCTTTATTTTGTAAATGACAGACCCCTTGATCACTTAAAAGTCTTTCTGGATTATTGCAATCAAAGAATTTATCAAATGCCTGTGTGAAACTCTAAACCATTAAATAAAAAAAAAGTCAATAAATATTAGATCCTTTATTTTGTAAATGACAGACCCCTTGATCACTTAAAAGTCTTTCTGGGTTATTGCAATCAAAGAATTTATCAAATGCCTGTGTGAAACTCCAAACCATTAAATAAAAAAAGTCAATAAATATTTGATCCTTTATTTTGTAAATGACAGACCCCTTGATCACTTAAAAGTCTTTCTGGGTTATTGCAATCAAAGAATTTATCAAATGCCTGTGTGAAACTCCAAACCATTAAATAAAAAAAGTCAATAAATATTTGATCCTTTATTTTGTAAATGACAGACCCCTTGATCACTTAAAAGTCTTTCTGGGTTATTGCAATCAAAGAATTTATCAAATGCCTGTGTGAAACTCCAAACCAATAAATAAAAAAAATCAATAAAAATCAGATCCTTTATTTTGTAAATGACAGACCCCTGATCACTTGAGGGTCTTTCTGGGTTATTGGAATCAAAGAATTTATCAAATGCCTGTGTGAAACTCCAAACCGTTAAATAAAAAAAATAAATAAAAATCAGATCCTTTATTTTGTAAATGACAGACCCCTTGATCACTTAGAAAAGTCTTTCTGGGTTATTGCAATCAAAGAATTTATCAAATGCCTGTGTGAAACTCCAAACCGTTAAATAAAAAAAAAATCAATAAAAATCAGATCCTTTATTTTGTAAATGACAGACCCCTTGATCACTTAAAAGTCTTTCTGGGTTATTGCAATCAAAGAATTTATCAAATGTCTGTGTGAAACTCCAAACCATTAAATAAAAAAGTCAATAAATATTAGATCCTTTATTTTGTAAGTGACAGACCCCTTGATCACTTAGAAAAGTCTTTCTGGGTTATTGCAATCAAAGAATTTATCAAATGCCTGTGTGAAACTCCAAACCATTAAATAAAAAAAGTCAATAAATATTTGATCCTTTATTTTGTAAATGACAGACCCCTTGATCACTTAAAAGTCTTTCTGGGTTATTGCAATCAAAGAATTTATCAAATGCCTGTGTGAAACTCCAAACCATTAAATAAAAAAAGTCAATAAATATTTGATCCTTTATTTTGTAAATGACAGACCCCTTGATCACTTAAAAGTCTTACTGGGTTATTGCAATCAAAGAATTTATCAAATACCTGTGTGAAGCTCCAAACCATTAAATAAAAAAAATCAATAAAAATCAGATCCTTTATTTTGTAAATGACAGACCCCTTGATCACTTAGAAAAGTCTTTCTGGGTTATTGCAATCAAAGAATTTATCAAATGCCTGTGTGAAACTCCAAACCATTAAATAAAAAAGTCAATAAATATTAGATCTTTAATTTTGTAAGTGACAGACCCCTTGATCACTTAGAAAAGTCTTTCTGGGTTATTGCAATCAAAGAATTTATCAAATGCCTGTGTGAAACTCCAAACCATTAAATAAAAAAAATCAACAAAAATCAGATCCTTTATTTTGTAAATGACAGACCCCTTGATCACTTAAAAGTCTTTCTGGGTTATTGCAATCAAAGAATTTATCAAATGCCTGTGTGAAACTACAAAGCGTTAAATAAAAAAAAATCAATAAAAATCAGATCCTTTATTTTGTAAATGACAGACCCCTTGATCACTTAGAAAAGTCTTTCTGGGTTATTGCAATCAAAGAATTTATCAAATGCCTGTGTGAAACTCCAAACCGTTAAATAAAAAAAAATAAATAAAAATCAGATCCTTTATTTTGTAAATGACAGACCCCTTGATCACTTAGAAAAGTCTTTCTGGGTTATTGCAATCAAAGAATTTATCAAATGCCTGTGTGAAACTCCAAACCGTTAAATAAAAAAAAAATCAATAAAAATCAGATCCTTTATTTTGTAAATGACAGACCCCTTGATCACTTAAAAGTCTTTCTGGGTTATTGCAATCAAAGAATTTATCAAATGTCTGTGTGAAACTCCAAACCATTAAATAAAAAAGTCAATAAATATTAGATCCTTTATTTTGTAAGTGACAGACCCCTTGATCACTTAGAAAAGTCTTTCTGGGTTATTGCAATCAAAGAATTTATCAAATGCCTGTGTGAAACTCCAAACCATTAAATAAAAAAAAATAAATAAAAATCAGATCCTTTATTTTGTAAATGACAGACCCCTGATCACTTGAGAGTCTTTCTGGGTTATTGGAATCAAAGAATTTATCAAATGCCTGTGTGAAACTCCAAAACGTTAAATAAAAAAAAATAAATAAAAATCAGATCCTTTATTTTGTAAATGACAGACCCCTTGATCACTTAGAAAAGTCTTTCTGGGTTATTGCAATCAAAGAATTTATCAAATGCCTGTGTGAAACTCCAAACCATTAAATAAAAAAAGTCAATAAATATTTGATCCTTTATTTTGTAAATGACAGACCCCTTGATAACTTAAAAGTCTTTCTGGGTTATTGCAATCAAAGAATTTATCAAATGTCTGTGTGAAACTCCAAACCATTAAATAAAAAAGTCAATAAATATTAGATCCTTTATTTTGTAAGTGACAGACCCCTTGATCACTTAGAAAAGTCTTTCTGGGTTATTGCAATCAAAGAATTTATCAAATGCCTGTGTGAAACTCCAAACCATTAAATAAAAAAAGTCAATAAATATTAGATCCTTTATTTTATAAATGACAGCCCCCTTGATCACTTAGAAAAGTCTCTCTGGGTTATTGCAATCAAAGAATTTATCAAATGCCTGTGTGAAACTCCAAACCATTAAATAAAAAAAGTCAATAAATATTTGATCCTTTATTTTGTAAATGACAGACCCCTTGATCACTTAAAAGTCTTTCTGGGTTATTGCAATCAAAGAATTTATCAAATGCCTGTGTGAAACTCCAAACCATTAAATAAAAAAAGTCAATAAATATTTGATCCTTTATTTTGTAAATGACAGACCCCTTGATCACTTAAAAGTCTTTCTGGGTTATTGGAATCAAAGAATTTATCAAATGCCTGTGTGAAACTCCAAACCATTAAATAAAAAAAGTCAATAAATATTTGATCCTTTATTTTGTAAATGACAGACCCCTTGATCACTTAAAAGTCTTTCTGGGTTATTGCAATCAAAGAATTTATCAAATGCCTGTGTGAAACTCCAAACCTTAAAATATTGCAATCAAAGAATTTAAAAAAATCAATAAAAAAAGTCAGATCCTTTATTTTGTAAATAAATGATCACTTAAAACAGAATCAAAGAATTTATCCCTGTGTGATCAATAAATATTTGATCCTTTATTTTGTAAATGACAGACCCCTTGATCACTTAAAAGTCTTTCTGGGTTATTGCAATCAAAGAATTTATCAAATGCCTGTGTGAAACTCCAAACCAATAAATAAAAAAAATCAATAAAAATCAGATCCTTTATTTTGTAAATGACAGACCCCTGATCACTTGAGGGTCTTTCTGGGTTATTGGAATCAAAGAATTTATCAAATGCCTGTGTGAAACTCCAAACCGTTAAATAAAAAAAAATAAATAAAAATCAGATCCTTTATTTTGTAAATGACAGACCCCTTGATCACTTAAAAGTCTTTCTGGGTTAGTGCAATCAAAGAATTTATCAAATGCCTGTGTGAAACTCTAAACCATTAAATAAAAAAAAAGTCAATAAATATTAGATCCTTTATTTTGTAAATGACAGACCCCTTGATCACTTAGAAAAGTCTTTCTGGGTTATTGCAATCAAAGAATTTATCAAATGCCTGTGTGAAACTCCAAACCGTTAAATAAAAAAAAATAAATAAAAATCAGATCCTTTATTTTGTAAATGACAGACCCCTTGATCACTTAGAAAAGTCTTTCTGGGTTATTGCAATCAAAGAATTTATCAAATGCCTGTGTGAAACTCCAAACCGTTAAATAAAAAAAAAATCAATAAAAATCAGATCCTTTATTTTGTAAATGACAGACCCCTTGATCACTTAAAAGTCTTTCTGGGTTATTGCAATCAAAGAATTTATCAAATGTCTGTGTGAAACTCCAAACCATTAAATAAAAAAGTCAATAAATATTAGATCCTTTATTTTGTAAGTGACAGACCCCTTGATCACTTAGAAAAGTCTTTCTGGGTTATTGCAATCAAAGAATTTATCAAATGCCTGTGTGAAACTCCAAACCATTAAATAAAAAAAAATAAATAAAAATCAGATCCTTTATTTTGTAAATGACAGACCCCTGATCACTTGAGAGTCTTTCTGGGTTATTGGAATCAAAGAATTTATCAAATGCCTGTGTGAAACTCCAAACCGTTAAATAAAAAAAATAAATTAAAATCAGATCCTTTATTTTGTAAATGACAGACCCCTTGATCACTTAGAAAAGTCTTTCTGGGTTATTGCAATCAAAGAATTTATCAAATGCCTGTGTGAAACTCCAAACCGTTAAATAAAAAAAAAATCAATAAAAATCAGATCCTTTATTTTGTAAATGACAGACCCCTTGATCACTTAAAAGTCTTTCTGGGTTATTGCAATCAAAGAATTTATCAAATGCCTGTGTGAAACTCCAAACCATTAAATAAAAAAAGTCAATAAATATTTGATCCTTTATTTTGTAAATGACAGACCCCTTGATAACTTAAAAGTCTTTCTGGGTTATTGCAATCAAAGAATTTATCAAATGTCTGTGTGAAACTCCAAACCATTAAATAAAAAAGTCAATAAATATTAGATCCTTTATTTTGTAAGTGACAGACCCCTTGATCACTTAGAAAAGTCTTTCTGGGTTATTGCAATCAAAGAATTTATCAAATGCCTGTGTGAAACTCCAAACCATTAAATAAAAAAAGTCAATAAATATTAGATCCTTTAATTTATAAATGACAGCCCCCTTGATCACTTAGAAAAGTCTCTCTGGGTTATTGCAATCAAAGAATTTATCAAATGCCTGTGTGAAACTCCAAACCATTAAATAAAAAAAAATAAATAAAAATCAGATCCTTTATTTTGTAAATGACAGACCCCTGATCACTTGAGAGTCTTTCTGGGTTATTGGAATCAAAGAATTTATCAAATGCCTGTGTGAAACTCCAAACCGTTAAATAAAAAAAAATAAATAAAAATCAGATCCTTTATTTTGTAAATGACAGACCCCTTGATCACTTAGAAAAGTCTTTCTGGGTTATTGCAATCAAAGAATTTATCAAATGCCTGTGTGAAACTCCAAACCGTTAAATAAAAAAAAATCAATAAAAATCAGATCCTTTATTTTGTAAATGACAGACCCCTTGATCACTTGAAAGTCTTTCTGGGTTATTGGAATCAAAGAATTTATCAAATGCCTGTGTGAAACTCCAAACCGTTAAATAAAAAAAATCAATAAAAATCAGATCCTTTATTTTGTAAATGACAGCCCCCTTGATCACTTAGAAAAGTCTTTCTGGGTTATTGCAATCAAAGAATTTATCAAATGCCTGTGTGAAACTCCAAACCGTTAAATAAAAAAAATCAATAAAAATCAGATCCTTTATTTTGTAAATGACAGACCTCTTTATCACTTAGAAAAGTCTTTCTGGGTTATTGCAATCAAAGAATTTATCAAATGCCTGTGTGAAACTCCAAACCATTAAATAAAAGAAATCAATAAAAATCAGATCCTTTATTTTGTAAATGACAGACCCCTTGATCACTTAGAAAAGTCTTTCTGGGTTATTGCAATCAAAGAATTTATCAAATGCCTGTGTGAAACTCCAAACCATTAAATAAAAAAAATGAACAAAAATCAGATCCTTTATTTTGTAAATGACAGACCCCTTGATCACTTAAAAGTCTTTCTGGGTTATTGCAATCAAAGAATTTATCAAATGCCTGTGTGAAACTCCAAACCATTAAATAAAAAAAGTCAATAAATATTAGATCCTTTATTTTATAAATGACAGCCCCCTTGATCACTTAGAAAAGTCTTTCTGGGTTATTGCAATCAAAGAATTTATCAAATGCCTGTGTGAAACTCCAAACCATTAAATGAAAAAATCCAAACCGTTAAATAAAAAAATCAATAAAAATCAAATCCTTTATTTTGTAAATGACAGACCCCTTGATGACAGAAACTCAACAAAAATCAAATCCTTTATTTTGTAAATGACAGACCCCTTGATCACTTAAAAGTCTTTCTGGGTTATTGCAATCAAAGAATTTATCAAATGCCTGTGTGAAACTCCAAACCGTTCCAAACCGTTAAATAAAAAAAATCAATAAAAATCAGATCCTTTATTTTGTAAATGACAGCCCCCTTGATCACTTAGAAAAGTCTTTCTGGGTTATTGCAATCAAAGAATTTATCAAATGCCTGTGTGAAACTACAAACCATTAAATAAAAAAAAGTCAATAAATATTAGATCCTTTATTTTGTAAATGACAGACCCCTTGATCACTTAGAAAAGTCTTTCTGGGTTATTGCAATCAAAGAATTTATCAAATGCCTGTGTGAAACTCCAAACCGTTAAATAAAAAAAAATCAATAAAAATCAGATCCTTTATTTTGTAAATGACAGACCCCTTGATCACTTAAAAGTCTTTCTGGATTATTGCAATCAAAGAATTTATCAAATGCCTGTGTGAAACTCCAAACCATTAAATAAAAAAAGTCAATAAATATTTGATCCTTTATTTTGTAAATGACAGACCCCTTGATCACTTAAAAGTCTTTCTGGGTTATTGCAATCAAAAAATTTATCAAATGCCTGTGTGAAACTCCAAACCATTAAATAAAAAAAGTCAATAAATATTAGATCCTTTATTTTATAAATGGCAGCCCCCTTGATCACTTAGAAAAGTCTTTCTGGGTTATTGCAATCAAAGAATTTATCAAATGCCTGTGTGAAACTCCAAACCATTAAATAAAAAAGTCAATAAATATTAGATCCTTTATTTTGTAAATGACAGACCCCTTGATCACTTAGAAAAGTCTTTCTGGGTTATTGCAATCAAAGAATTTATCAAATGCCTGTGTGAAACTCCAAACCATTAAATAAAAAAGTCAATAAATATTAGATCTTTAATTTTGTAAGTGACAGACCCCTTGATCACTTAGAAAAGTCTTTCTGGGTTATTGCAATCAAAGAATTTATCAAATGCCTGTGTGAAACTCCAAACCATTAAATAGAAAAAATCAACAAAAATCAGATCCTTTATTTTGTAAATGACAGACCCCTTGATCACTTAAAAGTCTTTCTGGGTTATTGCAATCAAAGAATTTATCAAATGCCTGTGTGAAACTCCAAACCATTAAATAAAAAAAGTCAATAAATATTTGATCCTTTATTTTGTAAATGACAGACCCCTTGATCACTTAAAAGTCTTTCTGGGTTATTGCAATCAAAGAATTTATCAAATGCCTGTGTGAAACTCCAAACCATTAAATAAAAAAAGTCAATAAATATTAGATCCTTTATTTTATAAATGACAGCCCCCTTGATCACTTAGAAAAGTCTTTCTGGGTTATTGCAATCAAAGAATTTATCAAATGCCTGTGTGAAACTCCAAACCATTAAATAAAAAAAAGTCAATAAATATTAGATCCTTTATTTTGTAAATGACAGACCCCTTAATCACTTAGAAAAGTCTTTCTGGGTTATTGCAATCAAAGAATTTATCAAATGCCTGTGTGAAACTCCAAAGCGTTAAATAAAAAAAAATCAATAAAAATCAGATCCTTTATTTTGTTAATGACAGACCCCTTGATCACTTAGAAAAGTCTTTCTGGGTTATTGCAATCAAAGAATTTATCAAATGCCTGTGTGAAACTCCAAACCATTAAATAAAAAAAGTCAATAAATATTTGATCCTTTATTTTGTAAATGACAGACCCCTTGATCACTTAAAAGTCTTTCTGGGTTATTGCAATCAAAGAATTTATCAAATGCCTGTGTGAAACTCCAAACCATTAAATAAAAAAAAATAAATAAAAATCAGATCCTTTATTTTGTAAATGACAGACCCCTGATCACTTAGACAGACCCCTGATCACTTGAGAGTCTTTCTGGGTTATTGGAATCAAAGAATTTATCAAATGCCTGTGTGAAACTCCAAACCGTTAAATAAAAAAAAATAAATAAAAATCAGATCCTTTATTTTGTAAATGACAGACCCCTTGATCACTTAGAAAAGTCTTTCTGGGTTATTGCAATCAAAGAATTTATCAAATGCCTGTGTGAAACTCCAAACCGTTAAATAAAAAAAAAATCAATAAAAATCAGATCCTTTATTTTGTAAATGACAGACCCCTTGATCACTTAGAAAAGTCTTTCTGGGTTATTGCAATCAAAGAATTTATCAAATGCCTGTGTGAAACTCCAAACCGTTAAATAAAAAAAAATAAATAAAAATCAGATCCTTTATTTTGTAAATGACAGACCCCTTGATCACTTAGAAAAGTCTTTCTGGGTTATTGCAATCAAAGAATTTATCAAATGCCTGTGTGAAACTCCAAACCGTTAAATAAAAAAAAAATCAATAAAAATCAGATCCTTTATTTTGTAAATGACAGACCCCTTGATCACTTAAAAGTCTTTCTGGGTTATTGCAATCAAAGAATTTATCAAATGTCTGTGTGAAACTCCAAACCATTAAATAAAAAAGTCAATAAATATTAGATCCTTTATTTTGTAAGTGACAGACCCCTTGATCACTTAGAAAAGTCTTTCTGGGTTATTGCAATCAAAGAATTTATCAAATGCCTGTGTGAAACTCCAAACCATTAAATAAAAAAAAATAAATAAAAATCAGATCCTTTATTTTGTAAATGACAGACCCCTGATCACTTGAGAGTCTTTCTGGGTTATTGGAATCAAAGAATTTATCAAATGCCTGTGTGAAACTCCAAACCGTTAAATAAAAAAAAATAAATTAAAATCAGATCCTTTATTTTGTAAATGACAGACCCCTTGATCACTTAGAAAAGTCTTTCTGGGTTATTGCAATCAAAGAATTTATCAAATGCCTGTGTGAAACTCCAAACCGTTAAATAAAAAAAAAATCAATAAAAATCAGATCCTTTATTTTGTAAATGACAGACCCCTTGATCACTTAAAAGTCTTTCTGGGTTATTGCAATCAAAGAATTTATCAAATGCCTGTGTGAAACTCCAAACCATTAAATAAAAAAAGTCAATAAATATTTGATCCTTTATTTTGTAAATGACAGACCCCTTGATAACTTAAAAGTCTTTCTGGGTTATTGCAATCAAAGAATTTATCAAATGTCTGTGTGAAACTCCAAACCATTAAATAAAAAAGTCAATAAATATTAGATCCTTTATTTTGTAAGTGACAGACCCCTTGATCACTTAGAAAAGTCTTTCTGGGTTATTGCAATCAAAGAATTTATCAAATGCCTGTGTGAAACTCCAAACCATTAAATAAAAAAAGTCAATAAATATTAGATCCTTTATTTTATAAATGACAGCCCCCTTGATCACTTAGAAAAGTCTCTCTGGGTTATTGCAATCAAAGAATTTATCAAATGCCTGTGTGAAACTCCAAACCATTAAATAAAAAAAAATAAATAAAAATCAGATCCTTTATTTTGTAAATGACAGACCCCTGATCACTTGAGAGTCTTTCTGGGTTATTGGAATCAAAGAATTTATCAAATGCCTGTGTGAAACTCCAAACCGTTAAATAAAAAAAAATAAATAAAAATCAGATCCTTTATTTTGTAAATGACAGACCCCTTGATCACTTAGAAAAGTCTTTCTGGGTTATTGCAATCAAAGAATTTATCAAATGCCTGTGTGAAACTCCAAACCGTTAAATAAAAAAAAATCAATAAAAATCAGATCCTTTATTTTGTAAATGACAGACCCCTTGATCACTTGAAAGTCTTTCTGGGTTATTGGAATCAAAGAATTTATCAAATGCCTGTGTGAAACTCCAAACCGTTAAATAAAAAAAATCAATAAAAATCAGATCCTTTATTTTGTAAATGACAGCCCCCTTGATCACTTAGAAAAGTCTTTCTGGGTTATTGCAATCAAAGAATTTATCAAATGCCTGTGTGAAACTCCAAACCGTTAAATAAAAAAAATCAATAAAAATCAGATCCTTTATTTTGTAAATGACAGACCTCTTTATCACTTAGAAAAGTCTTTCTGGGTTATTGCAATCAAAGAATTTATCAAATGCCTGTGTGAAACTCCAAACCATTAAATAAAAAAAATCAATAAAAATCAGATCCTTTATTTTGTAAATGACAGACCCCTTGATCACTTAGAAAAGTCTTTCTGGGTTATTGCAATCAAAGAATTTATCAAATGCCTGTGTGAAACTCCAAACCATTAAATAAAAAAAATGAACAAAAATCAGATCCTTTATTTTGTAAATGACAGACCCCTTGATCACTTAAAAGTCTTTCTGGGTTATTGCAATCAAAGAATTTATCAAATGCCTGTGTGAAACTCCAAACCATTAAATAAAAAAAGTCAATAAATATTAGATCCTTTATTTTATAAATGACAGCCCCCTTGATCACTTAGAAAAGTCTTTCTGGGTTATTGCAATCAAAGAATTTATCAAATGCCTGTGTGAAACTCCAAACCATTAAATGAAAAAATCAACAAAAATCAAATCCTTTATTTTGTAAATGACAGACCCCTTGATCACTTAAAAGTCTTTCTGGGTTATTGCAATCAAAGAATTTATCAAATGCCTGTGTGAAACTCCAAACCGTTAAATAAAAAAATCAATAAAAATCAGATCCTTTATTTTGTAAATGACGGACCCCTTGATAACTTAAAAGTCTTTCTGGGTTATTGCAATCAAAGAATTTATCAAATGCCTGTGTGAAACTCCAAACCGTTAAATAAAAAAAATCAATAAAAATCAGATCCTTTATTTTGTAAATGACAGCCCCCTTGATCACTTAGAAAAGTCTTTCTGGGTTATTGCAATCAAAGAATTTATCAAATGCCTGTGTGAAACTACAAACCATTAAATAAAAAAAAGTCAATAAATATTAGATCCTTTATTTTGTAAATGACAGACCCCTTGATCACTTAGAAAAGTCTTTCTGGGTTATTGCAATCAAAGAATTTATCAAATGCCTGTGTGAAACTCCAAACCGTTAAATAAAAAAAAATCAATAAAAATCAGATCCTTTATTTTGTAAATGACAGACCCCTTGATCACTTAAAAGTCTTTCTGGATTATTGCAATCAAAGAATTTATCAAATGCCTGTGTGAAACTCCAAACCATTAAATAAAAAAAGTCAATAAATATTTGATCCTTTATTTTGTAAATGACAGACCCCTTGATCACTTAAAAGTCTTTCTGGGTTATTGCAATCAAAAAATTTATCAAATGCCTGTGTGAAACTCCAAACCATTAAATAAAAAAAGTCAATAAATATTAGATCCTTTATTTTATAAATGGCAGCCCCCTTGATCACTTAGAAAAGTCTTTCTGGGTTATTGCAATCAAAGAATTTATCAAATGCCTGTGTGAAACTCCAAACCATTAAATAAAAAAGTCAATAAATATTAGATCCTTTATTTTGTAAATGACAGACCCCTTGATCACTTAGAAAAGTCTTTCTGGGTTATTGCAATCAAAGAATTTATCAAATGCCTGTGTGAAACTCCAAACCATTAAATAAAAAAATCAATAAAAATCAGATCCTTTATTTTGTAAATGACAGACCCCTTGATCACTTAGAAAAGTCTTTCTGGGTTATTGCAATCAAAGAATTTATCAAATGCCTGTGTGAAACTCCAAACCGTTAAATAAAAAAAAATCAATAAAAATCAGATCCTTTATTTTGTAAATGACAGACCTCTTTATCACTTAGAAAAGTCTTTCTGGGTTATTGCAATCAAAGAATTTATCAAATGCCTGTGTGAAACTCCAAACCATTAAATAAAAAAAATCAATAAAAATCAGATCCTTTATTTTGTAAATGACAGACCCCTTGATCACTTAAAAGTCTTTCTGGGTTATTGCAATCAAAGAATTTATCAAATACCTGTGTGAAACTCCAAACCATTAAATAAAAAAAATGAACAAAAATCAGATCCTTTATTTTGTAAATGACAGACCCCTTGATCACTTAAAAGTCTTTCTGGGTTATTGCAATCAAAGAATTTATCAAATGCCTGTGTGAAACTCCAAACCGTTAAATAAAAAAATCAATAAAAATCAGATCCTTTATTTTGTAAATGACAGACCCCTTGATAACTTAAAAGTCTTTCTGGTTTATTGCAATCAAAGAATTTATCAAATGCCTGTGTGAAACTCCAAACCATTAAATAAAAAAAAATCAATAAAAATCAGATCCTTTATTTTGTAAATGACAGACCCCTTGATCACTTAAAAAAGTCTTTCTGGGTTATTGCAATCAAAGAATTTATCAAATGCCCGTGTGAAACTACAAACCATTAAATAAAAAAAAGTCAATAAATATTAGATCCTTTATTTTGTAAATGACAGACCCCTTGATCACTTAGAAAAGTCTTTCTGGGTTATTGCAATCAAAGAATTTATCAAATGCCTGTGTGAAACTCCAAACCGTTAAATAAAAAAAAATCAATAAAAATCAGATTCTTTATTTTGTAAATGACAGACCCCTTGATCACTTAGAAAAGTCTTTCTGGGTTATTGCAATCAAAGAATTTATCAAATGCCTGTGTGAAACTCCAAACCGTTAAATAAAAAAAAATCAATAAAAATCAGATCCTTTATTTTGTAAATGACAGACCCCTTGATCACTTAAAAGCCTTTCTGGATTATTGCAATCAAAGAATTTATCAAATGCCTGTGTGAAACTCCAAACCATTAAATAAAAAAAGTCAATAAATATTTGATCCTTTATTTTGTAAATGACAGACCCCTTGATCACTTAAAAGTCTTTCTGGGTTATTGCAATCAAAGAATTTATCAAATGCCTGTGTGAAACTCCAAACCATTAAATAAAAAAAAATCAATAAAAATCAGATCCTTTATTTTGTAAATGACAGACCCCTTGATCACTTAAAAAAGTCTTTCTGGGTTATTGCAATCAAAGAATTTATCAAATGCCTGTGTGAAACTCCAAACCATTAAATAAAAAAAATCAACAAAAATCAGATCCTTTATTTTGTAAATGACAGACCCCTTGATCACTTAAAAGTCTTTCTGGGTTAGTGCAATAAAAGAATTTATCAAATGCCTGTGTGAAACTCCAAACCATTAAATAAAAAAAATCAACAAAAATCAGATCCTTTATTTTGTAAATGACAGACCCCTGATCACTTGAAAGTCTTTCTGGGTTATTGGAATCAAAGAATTTATCAAATGCCTGTGTGAAACTCCAAAGCGTTGAATAAAAAAAATCAATAAAAATCAGATCCTTTATTTTGTAAATGACAGCCCCCTTGATCACTTAGAAAAGTCTTTCTGGGTTATTGCAATCAAAGAATTTATCAAATGCCTGTGTGAAACTCCAAACCGTTAAATAAAAAAAAATCAATAAAAATCAGATCCTTTATTTTGTAAATGACAGACCTCTTTATCACTTAGAAAAGTCTTTCTGGGTTATTGCAATCAAAGAATTTATCAAATGCCTGTGTGAAACTCCAAACCATTAAATAAAAAAAATCAATAAAAATCAGATCCTTTATTTTGTAAATGACAGACCCCTTGATCACTTAGAAAAGTCTTTCTGGGTTATTGCAATCAAAGAATTTATCAAATGCCTGTGTGAAACTCCAAACCATTAAATAAAAAAAATGAACAAAAATCAGATCCTTTATTTTGTAAATGACAGACCCCTTGATCACTTAAAAGTCTTTCTGGGTTATTGCAATCAAAGAATTTATCAAATGCCTGTGTGAAACTCCAAACCATTAAATAAAAAAAGTCAATAAATATTAGATCCTTTATTTTATAAATGACAGCCCCCTTGATCACTTAGAAAAGTCTTTCTGGGTTATTGCAATCAAAGAATTTATCAAATGCCTGTGTGAAACTCCAAACCATTAAATGAAAAAATCAACAAAAATCAAATCCTTTATTTTGTAAATGACAGACCCCTTGATCACTTAAAAGTCTTACTGGGTTATTGCAATCAAAGAATTTATCAAATGCCTGTGTGAAACTCCAAACCGTTAAATAAAAAAATCAATAAAAATCAGATCCTTTATTTTGTAAATGACAGACCCCTTGATAACTTAAAAGTCTTTCTGGGTTATTGCAATCAAAGAATTTATCAAATGCCTGTGTGAAACTCCAAACCATTAAATAAAAAAAAATCAATAAAAATCAGATCCTTTATTTTGTAAATGACAGACACCTTGATCACTTAAAAAAGTCTTTCTGGGTTATTGCAATCAAAGAATTTATCAAATGCCTGTGTGAAACTACAAACCATTATATAAAAAAAAGTCAATAAATATTAGATCCTTTATTTTGTAAATGACAGACCCCTTGATCACTTAGAAAAGTCTTTCTGGGTTATTGCAATCAAAGAATTTATCAAATGCCTGTGTGAAACTCCAAACCGTTAAATAAAAAAAAATCAATAAAAATCAGATCCTTTATTTTGTAAATGACAGACCCCTTGATCACTTAAAAGTCTTTCTGGATTATTGCAATCAAAGAATTTATCAAATGCCTGTGTGAAACTCCAAACCATTAAATAAAAAAAGTCAATAAATATTTGATCCTTTATTTTGTAAATGACAGACCCCTTGATCACTTAAAAGTCTTTCTGGGTTATTGCAATCAAAAAATTTATCAAATGCCTGTGTGAAACTCCAAACCATTAAATAAAAAAAGTCAATAAATATTAGATCCTTTATTTTATAAATGGCAGCCCCCTTGATCACTTAGAAAAGTCTTTCTGGGTTATTGCAATCAAAGAATTTATCAAATGCCTGTGTGAAACTCCAAACCATTAAATAAAAAAGTCAATAAATATTAGATCCTTTATTTTGTAAATGACAGACCCCTTGATCACTTAGAAAAGTCTTTCTGGGTTATTGCAATCAAAGAATTTATCAAATGCCTGTGTGAAACTCCAAACCATTAAATAACAAAAGTCAATAAATATTAGATCCTTTATTTTATATATGACAGCCCCCTTGATCACTTAGAAAAGTCTTTCTGGGTTATTGCAATCAAAGAATTTATCAAATGCCTGTGTGAAACTCCAAACCATTAAATAAAAAAAGTCAATAAATATTAGATCCTTTATTTTGTAAATGACAGACCCCTTGATCACTTAAAAGTCTTTCTGGGTTATTGCAATCAAAGAATTTATCAAATGCCTGTGTGAAACTCTAAACCATTAAATAAAAAAAAGTCAATAAATATTAGATCCCTTATTTTGTAAATGACAGACCCCTTGATCACTTAGAAAAGTCTTTCTGGGTTATTGCAATCAAAGAATTTATCAAATGCCTGTGTGAAACTCCAAACCATTAAATAAAAAAGTCAATAAATATTAGATCCTTTATTTTGTAAATGACAGACCCCTTGATCACTTAAAAAAGTCTTTCTGGGTTATTGCAATCAAAGAATTTATCAAATGCCTGTGTGAAACTACAAACCATTAAATAAAAAAAAGTCAATAAATATTAGATCCTTTATTTTGTAAATGACAGACCCCTTGATCACTTAGAAAAGTCTTTCTGGGTTATTGCAATCAAAGAATTTATCAAATGCCTGTGTGAAACTCCAAACCGTTAAATAAAAAAAATCAATAAAAATCAGATCCTTTATTTTGTAAATGACAGACCCCTTGATCACTTAAAAGTCTTTCTGGATTATTGCAATCAAAGAATTTATCAAATGCCTGTGTGAAACTCCAAACCATTAAATAAAAATAGTCAATAAATATTTGATCCTTTATTTTGTAAATGACAGACCCCTTGATCACTTAAAAGTCTTTCTGGGTTATTGCAATCAAAGAATTTATCAAATACCTGTGTGAAGCTCCAAACCATTAAATAAAAAAAATCAATAAAAATCAGATCCTTTATTTTGTAAATGACAGACCCCTTGATCACTTAGAAAAGTCTTTCTGGGTTATTGCAATCAAAAAATTTATCAAATGCCTGTGTGAAACTCCAAACCATTAAATAAAAAAGTCAATAAATATTAGATCTTTAATTTTGTAAGTGACAGACCCCTTGATCACTTAGAAAAGTCTTTCTGGGTTATTGCAATCAAAAGAATTTATCAAATGCCTGTGTGAAACTCCAAACCATTAAATAAAAAAAATCAACAAAAATCAGATCCTTTATTTTGTAAATGACAGACCCCTTGATCACTTAAAAGTCTTTCTGGGTTAGTGCAATCAAAGAATTTATCAAATGCCTGTGTGAAACTCTAAACCATTAAATAAAAAAAAGTCAATAAATATTAGATCCTTTATTTTGAAATTACAGACCCCTTGATCACTTAAAAGTCTTTCTGGGTTATTGCAATCAAAGAATTTATCAAATGCCTGTGTGAAACTCCAAACCATTAAATAAAAAAAGTCAATAAATATTTGATCCTTTATTTTGTAAATGACAGACCCCTTGATCACTTAAAAGTCTTTCTGGGTTATTGCAATCAAAGAATTTATCAAATGCCTGTGTGAAACTCCAAACCATTAAATAAAAAAAGTCAATAAATATTTGATCCTTTATTTTGTAAATGACAGACCCCTTGATAAATTAAAAGTCTTTCTGGGTTATTGCAATCAAAGAATTTATCAAATGCCTGTGTGAAACTCCAAACCAATAAATAAAAAAAATCAATAAAAATCAGATCCTTTATTTTGTAAATGACAGACCCCTGATCACTTGAGGGTCTTTCTGGGTTATTGGAATCAAAGAATTTATCAAATGCCTGTGTGAAACTCCAAACCGTTAAATAAAAAAAAAATAAATAAAAATCAGATCCTTTATTTTGTAAATGACAGACCCCTTGATCACTTAGAAAAGTCTTTCTGGGTTATTGCAATCAAAGAATTTATCAAATGCCTGTGTGAAACTCCAAACCGTTAAATAAATAAAAAAAAAAAATCAATAAAAATCAGATCCTTTATTTTGTAAATGACAGACCCCTTGATCACTTAAAAGTCTTTCTGGGTTATTGCAATCAAAGAATTTATCAAATGCCTGTGTGAAACTCCAAACCATTAAATAAAAAAAGTCAATAAATATTTGATCCTTTATTTTGTAAATGACAGACCCCTTGATCACTTAAAAGTCTTTCTGGGTTATTGCAATCAAAGAATTTATCAAATGCCTGTGTGAAACTCCAAACCATTAAATAAAAAAAGTCAATAAATATTAGATCCTTTATTTTATAAATGACAGCCCCCTTGATCACTTAGAAAAGTCTTTCTGGGTTATTGCAATCAAAGAATTTATCAAATGCCTGTGTGAAACTCCAAACCATTAAATAAAAAAAAGTCAATAAATATTAGATCCTTTATTTTGTAAATGACAGACCCCTGATCACTTGAGGGTCTTTCTGGGTTATTGGAATCAAAGAATTTATCAAATGCCTGTGTGAAACTCCAAACCGTTAAATAAAAAAAAATAAATAAAAATCAGATCCTTTATTTTGTAAATGACAGACCCCTTGATCACTTAGAAAAGTCTTTCTGGGTTATTGCAATCAAAGAATTTATCAAATGCCTGTGTGAAACTCCAAACCGTTAAATAAAAAAAAAATCAATAAAAATCAGATCCTTTATTTTGTAAATGACAGACCCCTTGATCACTTAAAAGTCTTTCTGGGTTATTGCAATCAAAGAATTTATCAAATGCCTGTGTGAAACTCCAAACCATTAAATAAAAAAAGTCAATAAATATTTGATCCTTTATTTTGTAAATGACAGACCCCTTGATCACTTAAAAGTCTTTCTGGGTTATTGCAATCAAAGAATTTATCAAATGCCTGTGTGAAACTCCAAAGCGTTAAATAAAAAAAAATCAATAAAAATCAGATCCTTTATTTTGTAAATGACAGACCCCTTGATCACTTATTGCAATCAAAGAATTTATCAAATGCCTGTGTGAAACTCCAAACCGTTAAATAAAAAAAAATAAATAAAAATCAGATCCTTTATTTTGTAAATGACAGACCCCTTGATCACTTAGAAAAGTCTTTCTGGGTTATTGCAATCAAAGAATTTATCAAATGCCTGTGTGAAACTCCAAACCGTTAAATAAAAAAAAATCAATAAAAATCAGATCCTTTATTTTGTAAATGACAGACCCCTTGATCACTTAAAAGTCTTTCTGGGTTATTGCAATCAAAGAATTTATCAAATGCCTGTGTGAAACTCCAAACCGTTAAATAAAAAAAAGTCAATAAAAATCAGATCCTTTATTTTGTAAATGACAGACCCCTTGATCACTTAAAAGTCTTTCTGGGTTATTGCAATCAAAGAATTTATCAAATGCCTGTGTGAAACTCCAAACCATTAAATAAAAAAAGTCAATAAATATTTGATCCTTTATTTTGTAAATGACAGACCCCTTGATCTTTTGTAAATGACAGACCCCTGATCACTTGAGAGTCTTTCTGGGTTATTGGAATCAAAGAATTTATCAAATGCCTGTGTGAAACTCCAAACCGTTAAATAAAAAAAAATAAATAAAAATCAGATCCTTTATTTTGTAAATGACAGACCCCTTGATCACTTAGAAAAGTCTTTCTGGGTTATTGCAATCAAAGAATTTATCAAATGCCTGTGTGAAACTCCAAACCGTTAAATAAAAAAAAAATCAATAAAAATCAGATCCTTTATTTTGTAAATGACAGACCCCTTGATCACTTAAAAGTCTTTCTGGGTTATTGCAATCAAAGAATTTATCAAATGCCTGTGTGAAACTCCAAACCATTAAATAAAAAAAGTCAATAAATATTTGATCCTTTATTTTGTAAATGACAGACCCCTTGATAACTTAAAAGTCTTTCTGGGTTATTGCAATCAAAGAATTTATCAAATGTCTGTGTGAAATTCCAAACCATTAAATAAAAAAGTCAATAAATATTAGATCCTTTATTTTATAAATGACAGCCCCCTTGATCACTTAGAAAAGTCTCTCTGGGTTATTGCAATCAAAGAATTTATCAAATGCCTGTGTGAAACTCCAAACCATTAAATAAAAAAAATCAACAAAAATCAGATCCTTTATTTTGTAAATGACAGACCCCTTGATCACTTAAAAGTCTTTCTGGGTTAGTGCAATCAAAGAATTTATCAAATGCCTGTGTGAGACTCTAAACCATTAAATCAAAAAAAGTCAATAAATATTAGATCCTTTATTTTGTAAATGACAGACCCCTTGATCACTTACAAGGGAAGTACTCGAGTCATCAAATTCAGAAAAATCTGAGGCTTTGCTCAACCACGCATAAAGGCATCAAATTAAACGTGGTATATTCAAAAAGTGCGAAATCGGGTTAATTTTTTTTTAAAAATTCCCCAAAGTTGAAAATGACACCTTACGCAGCACATAATAAAGAAAATTCGTATGGGACTGCATACGGCGCTGGCTCAGCGGTAGCGCACCGGACGTTCAACGGGAGTGCCGCGGGTTCGATCCCTGGCTCCTTCTGCATTTTTTTTCCTTTTAATATTTTTTTTTTCAATTAAAAATTCTATTCTTTATTAAGTAGTATTATTGCAGTGTAAATTGCTTATCTATAGTGCTGAATTAAAATCCCCAACAAATTTTTAAAAGCGATGAAAGTGCATCCCATAATTTATTAAATAATAAATTTACTAGTAGAAAATTAAAAAAAACCTGTATGTACTTACAATCAGCTATCTGAGGATCGTTGTAAATATTATTTAAAGTTTTTATTGAAATTTTATAAAAGATTAGAAAGGTCGAAGACCCAAACCAATTTTTTTGGGAAAATTCATTTGGAAACCTGTGCTCAAATAAATGTTTAAGGCACACTTGTAATCCATATGCTCTCGTTGTGGTACTTTCTGTTTTAATCATTACCGAAATCCACAATAGACGAATTAGTTTTTTTTAAACTAATTAGTGAATATGGATTTCAGTAAAGAAATGATTAAAACAGAGAATGCAATCACAATGTGCACATCGAATGAAAGATATACTTTCACAATCAGTTTGAGTGCAGGTTTCCAAATGAATTTTTCCAAAAAAAATTGGTTTGGGTCTTCGACCTTTCTAATCTTTTATAAAATTTCCAAAAAATTTTAAATAATATTTACAACGATCCTCAGATAGCTGATTGTAAGTACATACAGGTTTTTTTTTATTTTTCTACTAGTAAATTGATTATTTGATAAATTATGGGATGCACTTTCATCGCTTTTAAAAATTTGTTGGGGATTTTAATTCAGCACTCTAGAAGCAATTTACACTACAATAATACTACTTAATAAAGAATAGAATTTTTAATTGAAAAAAAAAAGATATTAAAAGGAAAAAAAAGCAGAAGGAGCCAGGGATCGAACCCGCGGCACTCCCGTTGAACGTCCGGTGCGCTACCGCTGAGCCAGCGCCGTATGCAGTCCCATACGAATTTTCTTTATTATGTGCTGCGTAAGGTGTCATTTTCAACTTTGGGGAATTTTTAAAAAAAAATTAACCCGATTTCGCACTTTTTGAATATACCACGTTTAATTTGATGCCTTTATGCGTAGTTGAGCAAAGCCTCAGATTTTTCTGAATTTGATGACTCGAGTACTTCCCTTGTTAGAAAAGTCTTTCTGGGTTATTGCAATAAAAGAATTTATCAAATGCCTGTGTGAAACTCCAAACCATTAAATAAAAAAAATCAACAAAAATCAGATCCTTTATTTTGTAAATGACAGACCCCTGATCACTTGAAAGTCTTTCTGGGTTATTGGAATCAAAGAATTTATCAAATGCCTGTGTGAAACTCCAAAGCGTTAAATAAAAAAAATCAATAAAAATCAGATCCTTTATTTTGTAAATGACAGCCCCCTTGATCACTTAGAAAAGTCTTTCTGGGTTATTGCAATCAAAGAATTTATCAAATGCCTGTGTGAAACTCCAAACCATTAAATGAAAAAATCAACAAAAATCAGATCCTTTATTTTGTAAATGACAGACCCCTTGATCACTTAAAAGTCTTTCTGGGTTAGTGCAATCAAAGAATTTATCAAATGCCTGTGTGAAACTCTAAACCATTAAATAAAAAAAAGAAAATAAATATTAGATCCTTTATTTTGTAAATGACAGACCCCTTGATCACTTAGAAAAGTCTTTCTGGGTTATTGCAATCAAAGAATTTATCAAATACCTGTGTGAAACTCCAAACCATTAAATAAAAAAAATCAACAAAAATCAGATCCTTTATTTTGTAAATGACAGACCCCTTGATCACTTAAAAGTCTTTCTGGGTTATTGCAATCAAAGAATTTATCAAATGCCTGTGTGAAACTCCAAACCATTAAATAAAAAAAGTCAATAAATATTAGATCCTTTATTTTAAAAATGACAGCCCCCTTGATCACTTAAAAGTCTTTCTGGGTTATTGCAATCAAAGAATTTATCAAATGCCTGTGTGAAACTCTAAACCATTAAATAAAAAAAAGTCAATAAATATTAGATCCTTTATTTTGTAAATGACAGACCCCTTGATCACTTAGAAAAGTCTTTCAGGGTTATTGCAATCAAAGAATTTATCAAATGCCTGTGTGAAACTCCAAACCGTTAAATAAAAAAAAATCAATAAAAGTCAGATCCTTTATTTTGTAAATGACAGACCCCTTGATCACTTAGAAAAGTCTTTCTGGGTTATTGCAATCAAAGAATTTATCAAATGCCTGTGTGAAACTCCAAACCATTAAATAAAAAAAAATCAATAAAAATCAGATCCTTTATTTTGTAAATGACAGACCCCTTGATCACTTAAAAGTCTTTCTGGGTTAGTGCAATCAAAGAATTTATCAAATGCCTGTGTGAAACTCTAAACCATTACATAAAAAAAAGTCAATAAATATTAGATCCTTTATTTTGTAAATGACAGACCCCTTGATCACTTAGAAAAGTCTTTCTGGGTTATTGCAATCAAAGAATTTATCAAATACCTGTGTGAAACTCCAAACCATTAAATAAAAAAAATGAACAAAAATCAGATCCTTTATTTTGTAAATGACAGACCTCTTTATCACTTAGAAAAGTCTTTCTGTGTTATTGCAATCAAAGAATTTATCAAATGCCTGTGTGAAACTCCAAACCATTAAATAAAAAAAATCAACAAAAATCAGATCCTTTATTTTGTAAATGACAGACCCCTTGATCACTTAAAAGTCTTTCTGGGTTAGTGAAATCAAAGAATTTATCAAATGCCTGTGTGAAACTCTAAACCATTACATAAAAAAAAGTCAATAAATATTAGATCCTTTATTTTGTAAATGACAGACCCCTTGATCACTTAGAAAAGTCTTTCTGGGTTATTGCAATCAAAGAATTTATCAAATGCCTGTGTGAAACTCCAAACCGTTAAATAAAAAAAAATCAATAAAAATCAGATCCTTTATTTTGTAAATGACAGACCCCTTGATCACTTAGAAAAGTCTTTCTGGGTTATTGCAATCAAAGAATTTATCAAATGCCTGTGTGAAACTCCAAACCGTTAAATAAAAAAAAATCAATAAAAATCAGATCCTTTATTTTGTAAATGACAGACCTCTTTATCACTTAGAAAAGTCTTTCTGGGTTATTGCAATCAAAGAATTTATCAAATGCCTGTGTGAAACTCCAAACCATTAAATAAAAAAAATCAATAAAAATCAGATCCTTTATTTTGTAAATGACAGACCCCTTGATCACTTAAAAGTCTTTCTGGGTTATTGCAATCAAAGAATTTATCAAATACCTGTGTGAAACTCCAAACCATTAAATAAAAAAAATGAACAAAAATCAGATCCTTTATTTTGTAAATGACAGACCCCTTGATCACTTAAAAGTCTTTCTGGGTTATTGCAATCAAAGAATTTATCAAATGCCTGTGTGAAACTCCAAACCGTTAAATAAAAAAATCAATAAAAATCAGATCCTTTATTTTGTAAATGACAGACCCCTTGATAACTTAAAAGTCTTTCTGGGTTATTGCAATCAAAGAATTTATCAAATGCCTGTGTGAAACTCCAAACCATTAAATAAAAAAAATCAATAAAAATCAGATCCTTTATTTTGTAAATGACAGACCCCTTGATCACTTAAAAAAGTCTTTCTGGGTTATTGCAATCAAAGAATTTATCAAATGCCTGTGTGAAACTACAAACCATTAAATAAAAAAAAGTCAATAAATATTAGATCCTTTATTTTGTAAATGACAGACCCCTCGATCACTTAGAAAAGTCTTTCTGGGTTATTGCAATCAAAGAATTTATCAAATGCCTGTGTGAAACTCCAAACCGTTAAATAAAAAAAAATCAATAAAAATCAGATTCTTTATTTTGTAAATGACAGACCCCTTGATCACTTAGAAAAGTCTTTCTGGGTTATTGCAATCAAAGAATTTATCAAATGCCTGTGTGAAACTCCAAACCATTAAATAAAAAAAATCAATAAAAATCAGATCCTTTATTTTGTAAATGACAGACCCCTTGATCACTTAAAAGTCTTTCTGGGTTATTGCAATCAAAGAATTTATCAAATGCCTGTGTGAAACTCTAAACCATTAAATAAAAAAAAGTCAATAAATATTAGATCCTTTATTTTGTAAATGACAGACCCCTTGATCACTTAGAAAAGTCTTTCTGGGTTATTGCAATCAAAGAATTTATCAAATGCCTGTGTGAAACTCCAAACCGTTAAATAAAAAAATCAATAAAAGTCAGATCCTTTATTTTGTAAATGACAGACCCCTTGATCACTTAGAAAAGTCTTTCTGGGTTATTGCAATCAAAGAATTTATCAAATGCCTGTGTGAAACTCCAAACCATTAAATAAAAAAAAATCAATAAAAATCAGATCCTTTATTTTGTAAATGACAGACCCCTTGATCACTTAAAAGTCTTTCTGGGTTAGTGCAATCAAAGAATTTATCAAATGCCTGTGTGAAACTCTAAACCATTACATAAAAAAAAGTCAATAAATATTAGATCCTTTATTTTGTAAATGACAGACCCCTTGATCACTTAGAAAAGTCTTTCTGGGTTATTGCAATCAAAGAATTTATCAAATACCTGTGTGAAATTCCAAACCATTAAATAAAAAAAATGAACAAAAATCAGATCCTTTATTTTGTAGTGACAGACCCCTTGATCACTTAGAAAAGTCTTTCTGGGTTATTGCAATCAAAGAATTTATCAAATGCCTGTGTGAAACTCTAAACCATAGTGCAATAAACATAAAAAAAAGTCAATAAATATTAGATCCTTTATTTTGTAAAAAAAAAAGTCTTTCTGGGTTATTGCAATCAAAGTCAATGAACAAAAATCAGAATTTTGTATATTGAAACTCTAAAGATCCTTTATTTTGTAAATGACAGACCCCTTGATCACTTAAAAAAGTCTTTCTGGGTTATTGCAATCAAAGAATTTATCAAATGCCTGTGTGAAACTCCAAACCGTTAAATAAAAAAAAATCAATAAAAGTCAGATCCTTTATTTTGTAAATGACAGACCCCTTGATCACTTAGAAAAGTCTTTCTGGGTTATTGCAATCAAAGAATTTATCAAATGCCTGTGTGAAACTCCAAACCATTAAATAAAAAAAATCAATAAAAATCAGATCCTTTATTTTGTAAATGACAGACCCCTTGATCACTTAAAAGTCTTTCTGGGTTAGTGCAATCAAAGAATTTATCAAATGCCTGTGTGAAACTCTAAACCATTACATAAAAAAAAGTCAATAAATATTAGATCCTTTATTTTGTAAATGACAGACCCCTTGATCACTTAGAAAAGTCTTTCTGGGTTATTGCAATCAAAGAATTTATCAAATACCTGTGTGAAACTCCAAACCATTAAATAAAAAAAATGAACAAAAATCAGATCCTTTATTTTGTAAATGACAGACCTCTTTATCACTTAGAAAAGTCTTTCTGTGTTATTGCAATCAAAGAATTTATCAAATGCCTGTGTGAAACTCCAAACCATTAAATAAAAAAAATCAACAAAAATCAGATCCTTTATTTTGTAAATGACAGACCCCTTGATCACTTAAAAGTCTTTCTGGGTTAGTGCAATCAAAGAATTTATCAAATGCCTGTGTGAAACTCTAAACCATTACATAAAAAAAAGTCAATAAATATTAGATCCTTTATTTTGTAAATGACAGACCCCGTGATCACTTAGAAAAGTCTTTCTGGGTTATTGCAATCAAAGAATTTATCAAATGCCTGTGTGAAACTCCAAACCGTTAAATAAAAAAAAATCAATAAAAATCAGATCCTTTATTTTGTAAATGACAGACCCCTTGATCACTTAGAAAAGTCTTTCTGGGTTATTGCAATCAAAGAATTTATCAAATGCCTGTGTGAAACTCCAAACCGTTAAATAAAAAAAAAATCAATAAAAATCAGATCCTTTATTTTGTAAATGACAGACCTCTTTATCACTTAGAAAAGTCTTTCTGGGTTATTGCAATCAAAGAATTTATCAAATGCCTGTGTGAAACTCCAAACCATTAAATAAAAAAAATCAATAAAAATCAGATCCTTTATTTTGTAAATGACAGACCCCTTGATCACTTAAAAGTCTTTCTGGGTTATTGCAATCAAAGAATTTATCAAATGCCTGTGTGAAACTCTAAACCATTAAATAAAAAAAAGTCAATAAATATTAGATCCTTTATTTTGTAAATGACAGACCCCTTGATCACTTAGAAAAGTCTTTCTGGGTTATTGCAATCAAAGAATTTATCAAATACCTGTGTGAAACTCCAAACCATTAAATAAAAAAAATCAATAAAAATCAGATCCTTTATTTTGTAAATGACAGACCCCTTGATCACTTAAAAGTCTTTCTGGGTTATTGCAATCAAAGAATTTATCAAATGCCTGTGTGAAACTCTAAACCATTAAATAAAAAAAAGTCAATAAATATTAGATCCTTTATTTTGTAAATGACAGACCCCTTGATCACTTAGAAAAGTCTTTCTGGGTTATTGCAATCAAAGAATTTATCAAATACCTGTGTGAAACTCCAAACCATTAAATAAAAAAAATAAACAAAAATCAGATCCTTTATTTTGTAAATGACAGACCTCTTTATCACTTAGAAAAGTCTTTCTGTGTTATTGCAATCAAAGAATTTATCAAATGCCTGTGTGAAACTCCAAACCATTAAATAAAAAAAATCAACAAAAATCAGATCCTTTATTTTGTAAATGACAGACCCCTTGATCACTTAAAAGTCTTTCTGGGTTAGTGCAATCAAAGAATTTATCAAATGCCTGTGTGAAACTCTAAACCATTACATAAAAAAAAGTCAATAAATATTAGATCCTTTATTTTGTAAATGACAGACCCCTTGATCACTTAAAAAAGTCTTTCTGGGTTATTGCAATCAAAGAATTTATCAAATGCCTGTGTGAAACTACAAACCATTAAATAAAAAAAAGTCAATAAATATTAGATCCTTTATTTTGTAAATGACAGACCCCTTGATCACTTAGAAAAGTCTTTCTGGGTTATTGCAATCAAAGAATTTATCAAATGCCTGTGTGAAACTCCAAACCGTTAAATAAAAAAAAATCAATAAAAATCAGATTCTTTATTTTGTAAATGACAGACCCCTTGATCACTTAGAAAAGTCTTTCTGGGTTATTGCAATCAAAGAATTTATCAAATGCCTGTGTGAAACTCCAAACCATTAAATAAAAAAAATCAATAAAAATCAGATCCTTTATTTTGTAAATGACAGACCCCTTGATCACTTAAAAGTCTTTCTGGGTTATTGCAATCAAAGAATTTATCAAATGCCTGTGTGAAACTCTAAACCATTAAATAAAAAAAAGTCAATAAATATTAGATCCTTTATTTTGTAAATGACAGACCCCTTGATCACTTAGAAAAGTCTTTCTGGGTTATTGCAATCAAAGAATTTATCAAATGCCTGTGTGAAACTCCAAACCGTTAAATAAAAAAAAATCAATAAAAGTCAGATCCTTTATTTTGTAAATGACAGACCCCTTGATCACTTAGAAAAGTCTTTCTGGGTTATTGCAATCAAAGAATTTATCAAATGCCTGTGTGAAACTCCAAACCATTAAATAAAAAAAAATCAATAAAAATCAGATCCTTTATTTTGTAAATGACAGACCCCTTGATCACTTAAAAGTCTTTCTGGGTTAGTGCAATCAAAGAATTTATCAAATGCCTGTGTGAAACTCTAAACCATTACATAAAAAAAAGTCAATAAATATTAGATCCTTTATTTTGTAAATGACAGACCCCTTGATCACTTAGAAAAGTCTTTCTGGGTTATTGCAATCAAAGAATTTATCAAATACCTGTGTGAAATTCCAAACCATTAAATAAAAAAAATGAACAAAAATCAGATCCTTTATTTTGTAAATGACAGACCCCTTTATCACTTAGAAAAGTCTTTCTGTGTTATTGCAATCAAAGAATTTATCAAATGCCTGTGTGAAACTCCAAACCATTAAATAAAAAAAATCAACAAAAATCAGATCCTTTATTTTGTAAATGACAGACCCCTTGATCACTTAAAAGTCTTTCTGGGTTAGTGCAATCAAAGAATTTATCAAATGCCTGTGTGAAACTCTAAACCATTACATAAAAAAAAGTCAATAAATATTAGATCCTTTATTTTGTAAATGACAGACCCCTTGATCACTTAGAAAAGTCTTTCTGGGTTATTGCAATCAAAGAATTTATCAAATGCCTGTGTGAAACTCCAAACCGTTAAATAAAAAAAAATCAATAAAAATCAGATCCTTTATTTTGTAAATGACAGACCTCTTTATCACTTAGAAAAGTCTTTCTGGGTTATTGCAATCAAAGAATTTATCAAATGCCTGTGTGAAACTCCAAACCATTAAATAAAAAAAATCAATAAAAATCAGATCCTTTATTTTGTAAATGACAGACCCTTTGATCACTTAAAAGTCTTTCTGGGTTATTGCAATCAAAGAATTTATCAAATACCTGTGTGAAACTCCAAACCATTAAATAAAAAAAATGAACAAAAATCAGATCCTTTATTTTGTAAATGACAGACCCCTTGATCACTTAAAAGTCTTTCTGGGTTATTGCAATCAAAGAATTTATCAAATGCCTGTGTGAAACTCCAAACCGTTAAATAAAAAAATCAATAAAAATCAGATCCTTTATTTTGTAAATGACAGACCCCTTGATAACTTAAAAGTCTTTCTGGGTTATTGCAATCAAAGAATTTATCAAATGCCTGTGTGAAACTCCAAACCATTAAATAAAAAAAAATCAATAAAAATCAGATCCTTTATTTTGTAAATGACAGACCCCTTGATCACTTAAAAAAGTCTTTCTGGGTTATTGCAATCAAAGAATTTATCAAATGCCTGTGTGAAACTACAAACCATTAAATAAAAAAAAGTCAATAAATATTAGATCCTTTATTTTGTAAATGACAGACCCCTTGATCACTTAGAAAAGTCTTTCTGGGTTATTGCAATCAAAGAATTTATCAAATGCCTGTGTGAAACTCCAAACCGTTAAATAAAAAAAATCAATAAAAATCAGATTCTTTATTTTGTAAATGACAGACCCCTTGATCACTTAGAAAAGTCTTTCTGGGTTATTGCAATCAAAGAATTTATCAAATGCCTGTGTGAAACTCCAAACCGTTAAATAAAAAAAAATCAATAAAAATCAGATCCTTTATTTTGTAAATGACAGACCCCTTGATCACTTAAAAGCCTTTCTGGATTATTGCAATCAAAGAATTTATCAAATGCCTGTGTGAAACTCCAAACCATTAAATAAAAAAAGTCAATAAATATTTGATCCTTTATTTTGTAAATGACAGACCCCTTGATCACTTAAAAGTCTTTCTGGGTTATTGCAATCAGAGAATTTATCAAATGCCTGTGTGAAACTCCAAACCATTAAATAAAAAAAATCAATAAAAATCAGATCCTTTATTTTGTAAATGACAGACCTCTTTATCACTTAGAAAAGTCTTTCTGTGTTATTGCAATCAAAGAATTTATCAAATGCCTGTGTGAAACTCCAAACCATTAAATAAAAAAAATCAACAAAAATCAGATCCTTTATTTTGTAAATGACAGACCCCTTGATCACTCAAAAGTCTTTCTGGGTTAGTGCAATAAAAGAATTTATCAAATGCCTGTGTGAAACTCCAAACCATTAAATAAAAAAAATCAACAAAAATCAGATCCTTTATTTTGTAAATGACAGACCCCTGATCACTTGAAAGTCTTTCTGGGTTATTGGAATCAAAGAATTTATCAAATGCCTGTGTGAAACTCCAAAGCGTTAAATAAAAAAAATCAATAAAAATCAGATCCTTTATTTTGTAAATGACAGCCCCCTTGATCACTTAGAAAAGTCTTTCTGGGTTATTGCAATCAAAGAATTTATCAAATGCCTGTGTGAAACTCCAAACCGTTAAATAAAAAAAAAATCAATAAAAATCAGATCCTTTATTTTGTAAATGACAGACCTCTTTATCACTTAGAAAAGTCTTTCTGGGTTATTGCAATCAAAGAATTTATCAAATGCCTGTGTGAAACTCCAAACCATTAAATAAAAAAAATCAATAAAAATCAGATCCTTTATTTTGTAAATGACAGACCCCTTGATCACTTAGAAAAGTCTTTCTGGGTTATTGCAATCAAAGAATTTATCAAATGCCTGTGTGAAACTCCAAACCATTAAATAAAAAAAATGAACAAAAATCAGATCCTTTATTTTGTAAATGACAGACCCCTTGATCACTTAAAAGTCTTTCTGGGTTATTGCAATCAAAGAATTTATCAAATGCCTGTGTGAAACTCCAAACCATTAAATAAAAAAAGTCAATAAATATTAGATCCTTTATTTTATAAATGACAGCCCCCTTGATCACTTAGAAAAGTCTTTCTGGGTTATTGCAATCAAAGAATTTATCAAATGCCTGTGTGAAACTCCAAACCATTAAATGAAAAAATCAACAAAAATCAAATCCTTTATTTTGTAAATGACAGACCCCTTGATCACTTAAAAGTCTTTCTGGGTTATTGCAATCAAAGAATTTATCAAATGCCTGTGTGAAACTCCAAACCGTTAAATAAAAAAATCAATAAAAATCAGATCCTTTATTTTGTAAATGACAGACCCCTTGATAACTTAAAAGTCTTTCTGGGTTATTGCAATCAAAGAATTTATCAAATGCCTGTGTGTAACTCCAAACCATTAAATAAAAAAAAATCAATAAAAATCAGATCCTTTATTTTGTAAATGACAGATCCCTTGATCACTTAAAAAAGTCTTTCTGGGTTATTGCAATCAAAGAATTTATCAAATGCCTGTGTGAAACTACAAACCATTAAATAAAAAAAAGTCAATAAATATTAGATCCTTTATTTTGTAAATGACAGACCCCTTGATCACTTAGAAAAGTCTTTCTGGGTTATTGCAATCAAAGAATTTATCAAATGCCTGTGTGAAACTCCAAACCGTTAAATAAAAAAAAAATCAATAAAAATCAGATCCTTTATTTTGTAAATGACAGACCCCTTGATCACTTAAAAGTCTTTCTGGATTATTGCAATCAAAGAATTTATCAAATGCCTGTGTGAAACTCCAAACCATTAAATAAAAAAAGTCAATAAATATTTGATCCTTTATTTTGTAAATGACAGACCCCTTGATCACTTAAAAGTCTTTCTGGGTTATTGCAATTAAAAAATTTATCAAATGCCTGTGTGAAACTCCAAACCATTAAATAAAAAAAGTCAATAAATATTAGATCCTTTATTTCATAAATGGCAGCCCCCTTGATCACTTAGAAAAGTCTTTCTGGGTTATTGCAATCAAAGAATTTATCAAATGCCTTTGTGAAACTCCAAACCATTAAATAAAAAAGTCAATAAATATTAGATCCTTTATTTTGTAAATGACAGACCCCTTGATCACTTAGAAAAGTCTTTCTGGGTTATTGCAATCAAAGAATTTATCAAATGCCTGTGTGAAACTCCAAACCATTAAATAAAAAAAGTCAATAAATATTAGATCCTTTATTTTATATATGACAGCCCCCTTGATCACTTAGAAAAGTCTTTCTGGGTTATTGCAATCAAAGAATTTATCAAATGCCTGTGTGAAACTCCAAACCATTAAATAAAAAAAGTCAATAAATATTAGATCCTTTATTTTGTAAATGACAGATCCCTTGATCACTTAAAAGTCTTTCTGGGTTAGTGCAATCAAAGAATTTATCAAATGCCTGTGTGAAACTCTAAACCATTAAATAAAAAAAAGTCAATAAATATTAGATCCCTTATTTTGTAAATGACAGACCCCTTGATCACTTAGAAAAGTCTTTCTGGGTTATTGCAATCAAAGAATTTATCAAATGCCTGTGTGAAACTCCAAACCAATAAATAAAAAAAATCAATAAAAATCAGATCCTTTATTTTGTAAATGACAGACCCCTGATCACTTGAAAGTCTTTCTGGGTTATTGGAATCAAAGAATTTATCAAATGCCTGTGTGAAACTCCAAACCGTTAAATAAAAAAAAATCAATAAAAATCAGATCCTTTATTTTGTAAATGACAGACCCCTTGATCACTTAGAAAAGTCTTTATGGGTTATTGCAATCAAAGAATTTATCAAATGCCTGTGTGAAACTCCAAACCATTAAATAAAAAAAATCAACAAAAATCAGATCCTCTATTTTGTAAATGACAGACCCCTTGATCATTTAAAAGTCTTTCTGGGTTATTGCAATCAAAGAATTTATCAAATGCCTGTGTGAAACTCCAAAGCGTTAAATAAAAAAAATAAATAAAAATCAGATCCTTTATTTTGTAAATGACAGACCCCTTTATCACTTAGAAAAGTCTTTCTGGGTTATTGCAATCAAAGAATTTATCAAATGCCTGTGTGAAACTCCAAACCATTAAATAAAAAAAGTCAATAAATATTAGATCCTTTATTTTATAAATGACAGCCCCCTTGATCACTTAGAAAAGTCTTTCTGGGTTATTGCAATCAAAGAATTTATCAAATACCTGTGTGAAACTCCAAACCATTAAATGAAAAAATCAACAAAAATCAGATCCTTTATTTTGTAAATGACAGACCCCTTGATCACTTAGAAAAGTCTTTCTGGGTTATTGCAATCAAAGAATTTATCAAATGCCTGTGTGAAACTCCAAACCGTTAAATAAAAAAAAATCAATAAAAATCAGATCCTTTATTTTGTAAATGACAGACCCCTTGATCACTTAGAAAAGTCTTTCTGGGTTATTGCAATCAAAGAATTTATCAAATGCCTGTGTGAAACTCCAAACCATTAAATAAAAAAAATCAATAAAAATCAGATCCTTTATTTTGTAAATGACAGACCCCTTGATCACTTAAAAGTCTTTCTGGGTTATTGCAATCAAAGAATTTATCAAATACCTGTGTGAAGCTCCAAACCATTAAATAAAAAAAATCAATAAAAATCAGATCCTTTATTTTGTAAATGACAGACCCCTTGATCACTTAGAAAAGTCTTTCTGGGTTATTGCAATCAAAGAATTTATCAAATGCCTGTGTGAAACTCCAAACCATTAAATAAAAAAAATCAACAAAAATCAGATCCTTTATTTTGTAAATGACAGACCCCTTGATCACTTAAAAGTCTTTCTGGGTTAGTGCAATCAAAGAATTTATCAAATGCCTGTGTGAAACTCTAAACCATTAAATAAAAAAAAGTCAATAAATATTAGATCCTTTATTTTGTAAATGACAGACCCCTTGATCACTTAGAGTCTTTCTGGGTTATTGCAATCAAAGAATTTATCAAATGCCTGTGTGCAACTCCAAACCAATAAATAAAAAAAATCAATAAAAATCAGATCCTTTATTTTGTAAATGACAGACCCCTGATCACTTGAGAGTCTTTCTGGGTTATTGGAATCAAAGAATTTATCAAATGCCTGTGTGAAACTCCAAACCGTTAAATAAAAAAAAAATAAATAAAAATCAGATCCTTTATTTTGTAAATGACAGACCCCTTGATCACTTAAAAGTCTTTCTGGGTTAGTGCAATCAAAGAATTTATCAAATGCCTGTGTGAAACTCTAAACCATTACATAAAAAAAAGTCAATAAATATTAGATCCTTTATTTTGTAAATGACAGACCCCTTGATCACTTAGAAAAGTCTTTCTGGGTTATTGCAATCAAAGAATTTATCAAATACCTGTGTGAAATTCCAAACCATTAAATAAAAAAAATGAACAAAAATCAGATCCTTTATTTGGTAAATGACAGACCCCTTTATCACTTAGAAAAGTCTTTCTGGGTTATTGCAATCAAAGAATTTATCAAATGCCTGTGTGAAACTCCAAACCATTAAATAAAAAAAATCAACAAAAATCAGATCCTTTATTTTGTAAATGACAGACCCCTTGATCACTTAAAAGTCTTTCTGGGTTAGTGCAATCAAAGAATTTATCAAATGCCTGTGTGAAACTCTAAACCATTAAATAAAAAAAAGTCAATAAATATTAGATCCTTTATTTTGTAAATGACAGACCCCTTGATCACTTAGAGTCTTTCTGGGTTATTGCAATCAAAGAATTTATCAAATGCCTGTGTGCAACTCCAAACCAATAAATAAAAAAAATCAATAAAAATCAGATCCTTTATTTTGTAAATGACAGACCCCTGATCACTTGAGAGTCTTTCTGGGTTATTGGAATCAAAGAATTTATCAAATGCCTGTGTGAAACTCCAAACCGTTAAATAAAAAAAAAATAAATAAAAATCAGATCCTTTATTTTGTAAATGACAGACCCCTTGATCACTTAAAAGTCTTTCTGGGTTAGTGCAATCAAAGAATTTATCAAATGCCTGTGTGAAACTCTAAACCATTAAATAAAAAAAATCAATAAAAATCAGATCCTTTATTTTGTAAATGACAGACCCCTTGATCACTTAGAAAAGTCTTTCTGGGTTATTGCAATCAAAGAATTTATCAAATGCCTGTGTGAAACTCCAAACCATTAAATAAAAAAAATCAACAAAAATCAGATCCTTTATTTTGTAAATGACAGACCCCTTGATCACTTAAAAGTCTTTCTGGGTTAGTGCAATCAAAGAATTTATCAAATGCCTGTGTGAAACTCTAAACCATTAAATAAAAAAAAGTCAATAAATATTAGATCCTTTATTTTGTAAATGACAGACCCCTTGATCACTTAGAAAAGTCTTTCTGGGTTATTGCAATCAAAGAATTTATCAAATGCCTGTGTGAAACTCCAAACCGTTAAATAAAAAAAAATCAATAAAAGTCAGATCCTTTATTTTGTAAATGACAGACCCCTTGATCACTTAGAAAAGTCTTTCTGGGTTATTGCAATCAAAGAATTTATCAAATGCCTGTGTGAAACTCCAAACCATTAAATAAAAAAAAATCAATAAAAATCAGATCCTTTATTTTGTAAATGACAGACCCCTTGATCACTTAAAAGTCTTTCTGGGTTAGTGCAATCAAAGAATTTATCAAATGCCTGTGTGAAACTCTAAACCATTACATAAAAAAAAGTCAATAAATATTAGATCCTTTATTTTGTAAATGACAGACCCCTTGATCACTTAGAAAAGTCTTTCTGGGTTATTGCAATCAAAGAATTTATCAAATACCTGTGTGAAATTCCAAACCATTAAATAAAAAAAATGAACAAAAATCAGATCCTTTATTTTGTAAATGACAGACCCCTTTATCACTTAGAAAAGTCTTTCTGTGTTATTGCAATCAAAGAATTTATCAAATGCCTGTGTGAAACTCCAAACCATTAAATAAAAAAAATCAACAAAAATCAGATCCTTTATTTTGTAAATGACAGACCCCTTGATCACTTAAAAGTCTTTCTGGGTTAGTGCAATCAAAGAATTTATCAAATGCCTGTGTGAAACTCTAAACCATTACATAAAAAAAAGTCAATAAATATTAGATCCTTTATTTTGTAAATGACAGACCCCTTGATCACTTAGAAAAGTCTTTCTGGGTTATTGCAATCAAAGAATTTATCAAATGCCTGTGTGAAACTCCAAACCGTTAAATAAAAAAAAATCAATAAAAATCAGATCCTTTATTTTGTAAATGACAGACCTCTTTATCACTTAGAAAAGTCTTTCTGGGTTATTGCAATCAAAGAATTTATCAAATGCCTGTGTGAAACTCCAAACCATTAAATAAAAAAAATCAATAAAAATCAGATCCTTTATTTTGTAAATGACAGACCCTTTGATCACTTAAAAGTCTTTCTGGGTTATTGCAATCAAAGAATTTATCAAATACCTGTGTGAAACTCCAAACCATTAAATAAAAAAAATGAACAAAAATCAGATCCTTTATTTTGTAAATGACAGACCCCTTGATCACTTAAAAGTCTTTCTGGGTTATTGCAATCAAAGAATTTATCAAATGCCTGTGTGAAACTCCAAACCGTTAAATAAAAAGATCAATAAAAATCAGATCCTTTATTTTGTAAATGACAGACCCCTTGATAACTTAAAAGTCTTTCTGGGTTATTGCAATCAAAGAATTTATCAAATGCCTGTGTGAAACTCCAAACCATTAAATAAAAAAAAATCAATAAATATCAGATCCTTTATTTTGTAAATGACAGACCCCTTGATCACTTAAAAAAGTCTTTCTGGGTTATTGCAATCAAAGAATTTATCAAATGCCTGTGTGAAACTACAAACCATTAAATAAAAAAAAGTCAATAAATATTAGATCCTTTATTTTGTAAATGACAGACCCCTTGATCACTTAGAAAAGTCTTTCTGGGTTATTGCAATCAAAGAATTTATCAAATGCCTGTGTGAAACTCCAAACCGTTAAATAAAAAAAATCAATAAAAATCAGATTCTTTATTTTGTAAATGACAGACCCCTTGATCACTTAGAAAAGTCTTTCTGGGTTATTGCAATCAAAGAATTTATCAAATGCCTGTGTGAAACTCCAAACCGTTAAATAAAAAAAAATCAATAAAAATCAGATCCTTTATTTTGTAAATGACAGACCCCTTGATCACTTAAAAGCCTTTCTGGATTATTGCAATCAAAGAATTTATCAAATGCCTGTGTGAAACTCCAAACCATTAAATAAAAAAAGTCAATAAATATTTGATCCTTTATTTTGTAAATGACAGACCCCTTGATCACTTAAAAGTCTTTCTGGGTTATTGCAATCAGAGAATTTATCAAATGCCTGTGTGAAACTCCAAACCATTAAATAAAAAAAATCAATAAAAATCAGATCCTTTATTTTGTAAATGACAGACCTCTTTATCACTTAGAAAAGTCTTTCTGTGTTATTGCAATCAAAGAATTTATCAAATGCCTGTGTGAAACTCCAAACCATTAAATAAAAAAAATCAACAAAAATCAGATCCTTTATTTTGTAAATGACAGACCCCTTGATCACTTAAAAGTCTTTCTGGGTTAGTGCAATAAAAGAATTTATCAAATGCCTGTGTGAAACTCCAAACCATTAAATAAAAAAAATCAACAAAAATCAGATCCTTTATTTTGTAAATGACAGACCCCTGATCACTTGAAAGTCTTTCTGGGTTATTGGAATCAAAGAATTTATCAAATGCCTGTGTGAAACTCCAAAGCGTTAAATAAAAAAAATCAATAAAAATCAGATCCTTTATTTTGTAAATGACAGCCCCCTTGATCACTTAGAAAAGTCTTTCTGGGCTATTGCAATCAAAGAATTTATCAAATGCCTGTGTGAAACTCCAAACCGTTAAATAAAAAAAAAATCAATAAAAATCAGATCCTTTATTTTGTAAATGACAGACCTCTTTATCACTTAGAAAAGTCTTTCTGGGTTATTGCAATCAAAGAATTTATCAAATGCCTGTGTGAAACTCCAAACCATTAAATAAAAAAAATCAATAAAAATCAGATCCTTTATTTTGTAAATGACAGACCCCTTGATCACTTAGAAAAGTCTTTCTGGGTTATTGCAATCAAAGAATTTATCAAATGCCTGTGTGAAACTCCAAACCATTAAATAAAAAAAATGAACAAAAATCAGATCCTTTATTTTGTAAATGACAGACCCCTTGATCACTTAAAAGTCTTTCTGGGTTATTGCAATCAAAGAATTTATCAAATGCCTGTGTGAAACTCCAAACCATTAAATAAAAAAAGTCAATAAATATTAGATCCTTTATTTTATAAATGACAGCCCCCTTGATCACTTAGAAAAGTCTTTCTGGGTTATTGCAATCAAAGAATTTATCAAATGCCTGTGTGAAACTCCAAACCATTAAATGAAAAAATCAACAAAAATCAAATCCTTTATTTTGTAAATGACAGACCCCTTGATCACTTAAAAGTCTTTCTGGGTTATTGCAATCAAAGAATTTATCAAATGCCTGTGTGAAACTCCAAACCGTTAAATAAAAAAATCAATAAAAATCAGATCCTTTATTTTGTAAATGACAGACCCCTTGATAACTTAAAAGTCTTTCTGGGTTATTGCAATCAAAGAATTTATCAAATGCCTGTGTGAAACTCCAAACCATTAAATAAAAAAAAATCAATAAAAATCAGATCCTTTATTTTGTAAATGACAGATCCCTTGATCACTTAAAAAAGTCTTTCTGGGTTATTGCAATCAAAGAATTTATCAAATGCCTGTGTGAAACTACAAACCATTAAATAAAAAAAAGTCAATAAATATTAGATCCTTTATTTTGTAAATGACAGACCCCTTGATCACTTAGAAAAGTCTTTCTGGGTTATTGCAATCAAAGAATTTATCAAATGCATTAAATAAAAAAAAGTCTGTGTGACAACTCACTTAGAAAAGTCCGTTAAATCAAAGAAAAAAAAACTCGTTAAATAAAAAAAAAATCAATAAAAATCAGATCCTTTATTTTGTAAATGACAGACCCCTTGATCACTTAAAAGTCTTTCTGGATTATTGCAATCAAAGAATTTATCAAATGCCTGTGTGAAACTCCAAACCAAAAAAAAGTCAATAAATATTTGATCCTTTATTTTGTAAATGACAGACCCCTTGATCACTTAAAAGTCTTTCTGGGTTATTGCAATTAAAAAATTTATCAAATGCCTGTGTGAAACTCCAAACCATTAAATAAAAAAAGTCAATAAATATTAGATCCTTTATTTCATAAATGGCAGCCCCCTTGATCACTTAGAAAAGTCTTTCTGGGTTATTGCAATCAAAGAATTTATCAAATGCCTTTGTGAAACTCCAAACCATTAAATAAAAAAGTCAATAAATATTAGATCCTTTATTTTGTAAATGACAGACCCCTTGATCACTTAGAAAAGTCTTTCTGGGTTATTGCAATCAAAGAATTTATCAAATGCCTGTGTGAAACTCCAAACCATTAAATAAAAAAAGTCAATAAATATTAGATCCTTTATTTTATATATGACAGCCCCCTTGATCACTTAGAAAAGTCTTTCTGGGTTATTGCAATCAAAGAATTTATCAAATGCCTGTGTGAAACTCCAAACCATTAAATAAAAAAAGTCAATAAATATTAGATCCTTTATTTTGTAAATGACAGACCCCTTGATCACTTAAAAGTCTTTCTGGGTTAGTGCAATCAAAGAATTTATCAAATGCCTGTGTGAAACTCTAAACCATTAAATAAAAAAAAGTCAATAAATATTAGATCCCTTATTTTGTAAATGACAGACCCCTTGATCACTTAGAAAAGTCTTTCTGGGTTATTGCAATCAAAGAATTTATCAAATGCCTGTGTGAAACTCCAAACCAATAAATAAAAAAAATCAATAAAAATCAGATCCTTTATTTTGTAAATGACAGACCCCTGATCACTTGAAAGTCTTTCTGGGTTATTGGAATCAAAGAATTTATCAAATGCCTGTGTGAAACTCCAAACCGTTAAATAAAAAAAAATCAATAAAAATCAGATCCTTTATTTTGTAAATGACAGACCCCTTGATCACTTAGAAAAGTCTTTATGGGTTATTGCAATCAAAGAATTTATCAAATGCCTGTGTGAAACTCCAAACCATTAAATAAAAAAAATCAACAAAAATCAGATCCTTTATTTTGTAAATGACAGACCCCTTGATCATTTAAAAGTCTTTCTGGGTTATTGCAATCAAAGAATTTATCAAATGCCTGTGTGAAACTCCAAAGCGTTAAATAAAAAAAATAAATAAAAATCAGATCCTTTATTTTGTAAATGACAGACCCCTTTATCACTTAGAAAAGTCTTTCTGGGTTATTGCAATCAAAGAATTTATCAAATGCCTGTGTGAAACTCCAAACCATTAAATAAAAAAAGTCAATAAATATTAGATCCTTTATTTTATAAATGACAGCCCCCTTGATCACTTAGAAAAGTCTTTCTGGGTTATTGCAATCAAAGAATTTATCAAATACCTGTGTGAAACTCCAAACCATTAAATGAAAAAATCAACAAAAATCAGATCCTTTATTTTGTAAATGACAGACCCCTTGATCACTTAGAAAAGTCTTTCTGGGTTATTGCAATCAAAGAATTTATCAAATGCCTGTGTGAAACTCCAAACCGTTAAATAAAAAAAAATCAATAAAAATCAGATCCTTTATTTTGTAAATGACAGACCCCTTGATCACTTAGAAAAGTCTTTCTGGGTTATTGCAATCAAAGAATTTATCAAATGCCTGTGTGAAACTCCAAACCATTAAATAAAAAAAATCAATAAAAATCAGATCCTTTATTTTGTAAATGACAGACCCCTTGATCACTTAAAAGTCTTTCTGGGTTATTGCAATCAAAGAATTTATCAAATACCTGTGTGAAGCTCCAAACCATTAAATAAAAAAAATCAATAAAAATCAGATCCTTTATTTTGTAAATGACAGACCCCTTGATCACTTAGAAAAGTCTTTCTGGGTTATTGCAATCAAAGAATTTATCAAATGCCTGTGTGAAACTCCAAACCATTAAATAAAAAAAATCAACAAAAATCAGATCCTTTATTTTGTAAATGACAGACCCCTTGATCACTTAAAAGTCTTTCTGGGTTAGTGCAATCAAAGAATTTATCAAATGCCTGTGTGAAACTCTAAACCATTAAATAAAAAAAAGTCAATAAATATTAGATCCTTTATTTTGTAAATGACAGACCCCTTGATCACTTAGAGTCTTTCTGGGTTATTGCAATCAAAGAATTTATCAAATGCCTGTGTGCAACTCCAAACCAATAAATAAAAAAAATCAATAAAAATCAGATCCTTTATTTTGTAAATGACAGACCCCTGATCACTTGAGAGTCTTTCTGGGTTATTGGAATCAAAGAATTTATCAAATGCCTGTGTGAAACTCCAAACCGTTAAATAAAAAAAAAATAAATAAAAATCAGATCCTTTATTTTGTAAATGACAGACCCCTTGATCACTTAGAAAAGTCTTTCTGGGTTATTGCAATCAAAGAATTTATCAAATGCCTGTGTGAAACTCCAAACCGTTAAATAAAAAAAAATCAATAAAAATCAGATCCTTTATTTTGTAAATGACAGACCCCTTGATCACTTAAAAGTCTTTCTGGGTTATTGCAATCAAAGAATTTATCAAATGCCTGTGTGAAACTCCAAACCATTAAATAAAAAAAGTCAATAAATATTTGATCCTTTATTTTGTAAATGACAGACCCCTTGATCACTTAAAAGTCTTTCTGGGTTATTGCAATCAAAGAATTTATCAAATGCCTGTGTGAAACTCCAAACCATTAAATAAAAAAAGTCAATAAATATTAGATCCTTTATTTTATAAATGACAGCCCCCTTGATCACTTAGAAAAGTCTTTCTGGGTTATTGCAATCAAAGAATTTATCAAATGCCTGTGTGAAACTCCAAACCATTAAATAAAAAAAAAATAAATAAAAATCAGATCCTTTATTTTGTAAATGACAGACCCCTTGATCACTTAGAAAAGTCTTTCTGGGTTATTGCAATCAAAGAATTTATCAAATGCCTGTGTGAAACTCCAAACCGTTAAATAAAAAAAAATCAATAAAAATCAGATCCTTTATTTTGTAAATGACAGACCCCTTGATCACTTAAAAGTCTTTCTGGGTTATTCCAATCAAAGAATTTATCAAATGCCTGTGTGAAACTCCAAACCGTTAAATAAAAAAATCAATAAAAATCAGATCCTTTATTTTGTAAATGACAGACCCCTTGATAACTTAAAAGTCTTTCTGGGTTATTGCAATCAAAGAATTTATCAAATGCCTGTGTGAAACTCCAAACCATTAAATAAAAAAAAATCAATAAAAATCAGATCCTTTATTTTGTAAATGACAGACCCCTTGATCACTTAAAAAAGTCTTTCTGGGTTATTGCAATCAAAGAATTTATCAAATGCCTGTGTGAAACTCCAAACCGTTAAATAAAAAAAAATCAATAAAAATCAGATCCTTTATTTTGTAAATGACAGACCCCTTGATCACTTAAAAGTCTTTCTGGGTTATTGCAATCAAAGAATTTATCAAATGCCTGTGTGAAACTCCAAACCATTAAATAAAAAAAGTCAATAAATATTTGATCCTTTATTTTGTAAATGACAGACCCCTTGATCACTTAAAAGTCTTTCTGGGTTATTGCAATCAAAGAATTTATCAAATGCCTGTGTGAAACTCCAAACCATTAAATAAAAAAAGTCAATAAATATTTGATCCTTTATTTTGTAAATGACAGACCCCTTGATCACTTAAAAGTCTTTCTGGGTTATTGCAATCAGAGAATTTATCAAATGCCTGTGTGAAACTCCAAACCATTAAATAAAAAAAATCAATAAAAATCAGATCCTTTATTTTGTAAATGACAGACCTCTTTATCACTTAGAAAAGTCTTTCTGTGTTATTGCAATCAAAGAATTTATCAAATGCCTGTGTGAAACTCCAAACCATTAAATAAAAAAAATCAACAAAAATCAGATCCTTTATTTTGTAAATGACAGACCCCTTGATCACTTAAAAGTCTTTCTGGGTTAGTGCAATAAAAGAATTTATCAAATGCCTGTGTGAAACTCCAAACCATTAAATAAAAAAAATCAACAAAAATCAGATCCTTTATTTTGTAAATGACAGACCCCTGATCACTTGAAAGTCTTTCTGGGTTATTGGAATCAAAGAATTTATCAAATGCCTGTGTGAAACTCCAAAGCGTTAAATAAAAAAAATCAATAAAAATCAGATCCTTTATTTTGTAAATGACAGCCCCCTTGATCACTTAGAAAAGTCTTTCTGGGTTATTGCAATCAAAGAATTTATCAAATGCCTGTGTGAAACTCCAAACCGTTAAATAAAAAAAAAATCAATAAAAATCAGATCCTTTATTTTGTAAATGACAGACCTCTTTATCACTTAGAAAAGTCTTTCTGGGTTATTGCAATCAAAGAATTTATCAAATGCCTGTGTGAAACTCCAAACCATTAAATAAAAAAAATCAATAAAAATCAGATCCTTTATTTTGTAAATGACAGACCCCTTGATCACTTAGAAAAGTCTTTCTGGGTTATTGCAATCAAAGAATTTATCAAATGCCTGTGTGAAACTCCAAACCATTAAATAAAAAAAATGAACAAAAATCAGATCCTTTATTTTGTAAATGACAGACCCCTTGATCACTTAAAAGTCTTTCTGGGTTATTGCAATCAAAGAATTTATCAAATGCCTGTGTGAAACTCCAAACCATTAAATAAAAAAAGTCAATAAATATTAGATCCTTTATTTTATAAATGACAGCCCCCTTGATCACTTAGAAAAGTCTTTCTGGGTTATTGCAATCAAAGAATTTATCAAATGCCTGTGTGAAACTCCAAACCATTAAATGAAAAAATCAACAAAAATCAAATCCTTTATTTTGTAAATGACAGACCCCTTGATCACTTAAAAGTCTTTCTGGGTTATTGCAATCAAAGAATTTATCAAATGCCTGTGTGAAACTCCAAACCGTTAAATAAAAAAATCAATAAAAATCAGATCCTTTATTTTGTAAATGACAGACCCCTTGATAACTTAAAAGTCTTTCTGGGTTATTGCAATCAAAGAATTTATCAAATGCATGTGTGAAACTCCAAACCATTAAATAAAAAAAAATCAATAAAAATCAGATCCTTTATTTTGTAAATGACAGACCCTTGATCACTTAAAAAAGTCTTTCTGGGTTATTGCAATCAAAGAATTTATCAAATGCCTGTGTGAAACTACAAACCATTAAATAAAAAAAAGTCAATAAATATTAGATTCTTTATTTTGTAAATGACAGACCCCTTGATCACTTAGAAAAGTCTTTCTGGGTTATTGCAATCAAAGAATTTATCAAATGCCTGTGTGAAACTCCAAACCGTTAAATAAAAAAAAAATCAATAAAAATCAGATCCTTTATTTTGTAAATGACAGACCCCTTGATCACTTAAAAGTCTTTCTGGATTATTGCAATCAAAGAATTTATCAAATGCCTGTGTGAAACTCCAAACCATTAAATAAAAAAAGTCAATAAATATTTGATCCTTTATTTTGTAAATGACAGACCCCTTGATCACTTAAAAGTCTTTCTGGGTTATTGCAATTAAAAAATTTATCAAATGCCTGTGTGAAACTCCAAACCATTAAATAAAAAAAGTCAATAAATCAACCATTCCAAACCATTAAATAAAAAAAGTCAATAAATATTTGATCCTTTATTTTGTAAATGACAGACCCCTTGATCACTTAAAAGTCTTTCTGGGTTATTGCAATTAAAAAATTTATCAAATGCCTGTGTGAAACTCCAAACCATTAAATAAAAAAAGTCAATAAATATTAGATCCTTTATTTTATAAATGGCAGCCCCCTTGATCACTTAGAAAAGTCTTTCTGGGTTATTGCAATCAAAGAATTTATCAAATGCCTTTGTGAAACTCCAAACCATTAAATAAAAAAGTCAATAAATATTAGATCCTTTATTTTGTAAATGACAGACCCCTTGATCACTTAGAAAAGTCTTTCTGGGTTATTGCAATCAAAGAATTTATCAAATGCCTGTGTGAAACTCCAAACCATTAAATAAAAAAAGTCAATAAATATTAGATCCTTTATTTTATATATGACAGCCCCCTTGATCACTTAGAAAAGTCTTTCTGGGTTATTGCAATCAAAGAATTTATCAAATGCCTGTGTGAAACTCCAAACCATTAAATAAAAAAAGTCAATAAATATTAGATCCTTTATTTTGTAAATGACAGACCCCTTGATCACTTAAAAGTCTTTCTGGGTTAGTGCAATCAAAGAATTTATCAAATGCCTGTGTGAAACTCTAAACCATTAAATAAAAAAAAGTTAATAAATATTAGATCCCTTATTTTGTAAATGACAGACCCCTTGATCACTTAGAAAAGTCTTTCTGGGTTATTGCAATCAAAGAATTTATCAAATGCCTGTGTGAAACTCCAAACCAATAAATAAAAAAAATCAATAAAAATCAGATCCTTTATTTTGTAAATGACAGACCCCTGATCACTTGAAAGTCTTTCTGGGTTATTGGAATCAAGGAATTTATCAAATGCCTGTGTGAAACTCCAAACCGTTAAATAAAAAAAAATCAATAAAAATCAGATCCTTTATTTTGTAAATGACAGACCCCTTGATCACTTAGAAAAGATGGGTTATTGCAATCAAAGAATTTATCAAATGCCTGTGTGAAACTCCTTTATGGGTTATTGCAATCAAAGAATTTATCAAATGCCTGTGTGAAACTCCAAAATTAAAAAAAAAAATCAACAAAAATCAGATCCTTTATTTTGTAAATGACAGACCCCTTGATCATTTAAAAGTCTTTCTGGGTTATTGCAATCAAAGAATTTATCAAATGCCTGTGTGAAACTCCAAAGCGTTAAATAAAAAAAATAAATAAAAATCAGATCCTTTATTTTGTAAATGACAGACCCCTTTATCACTTAGAAAAGTCTTTCTGGGTTATTGCAATCAAAGAATTTATCAAATGCCTGTGTGAAACTCCAAACCATTAAATAAAAAAAGTCAATAAATATTAGATCCTTTATTTTGTAAATGACAGCCCCCTTGATCACTTAGAAAAGTCTTTCTGGGTTATTGCAATCAAAGAATTTATCAAATACCTGTGTGAAACTCCAAACCATTAAATGAAAAAATCAACAAAAATCAGATCCTTTATTTTGTAAATGACAGACCCCTTGATCACTTAGAAAAGTCTTTCTGGGTTATTGCAATCAAAGAATTTATCAAATGCCTGTGTGAAACTCCAAACCGTTAAATAAAAAAAAATCAATAAAAATCAGATCCTTTATTTTGTAAATGACAGACCCCTTGATCACTTAGAAAAGTCTTTCTGGGTTATTGCAATCAAAGAATTTATCAAATGCCTGTGTGAAACTCCAAACCATTAAATAAAAAAAATCAATAAAAATCAGATCCTTTATTTTGTAAATGACAGACCCCTTGATCACTTAAAAGTCTTTCTGGGTTATTGCAATCAAAGAATTTATCAAATACCTGTGTGAAGCTCCAAACCATTAAATAAAAAAAATCAATAAAAATCAGATCCTTTATTTTGTAAATGACAGACCCCTTGATCACTTAGAAAAGTCTTTCTGGGTTATTGCAATCAAAGAATTTATCAAATGCCTGTGTGAAACTCCAAACCATTAAATAAAAAAAATGAACAAAAATCAGATCCTTTATTTTGTAAATGACAGACCCCTTGATCACTTAAAAGTCTTTCTGGGTTAGTGCAATCAAAGAATTTATCAAATGCCTGTGTGAAATTCTAAACCATTAAATAAAAAAAAGTCAATAAATATTAGATCCTTTATTTTGTAAATGACAGACCCCTTGATCACTTAGAGTCTTTCTGGGTTATTGCAATCAAAGAATTTATCAAATGCCTGTGTGCAACTCCAAACCAATAAATAAAAAAAGTCAATAAAAATCAGATCCTTTATTTTGTAAATGACAGACCCCTGATCACTTGAGTGTCTTTCTGGGTTATTGGAATCAAAGAATTTATCAAATGCCTGTGTGAAACTCCAAACCGTTAAATAAAAAAAAAATAAATAAAAATCAGATCCTTTATTTTGTAAATGACAGACCCCTTGATCACTTAGAAAAGTCTTTCTGGGTTATTGCAATCAAAGAATTTATCAAATGCCTGTGTGAAACTCCAAACCGTTAAATAAAAAAAAATCAATAAAAATCAGATCCTTTATTTTGTAAATGACAGACCCCTTGATCACTTAAAAGTCTTTCTGGGTAATTGCAATCAAAGAATTTATCAAATGCCTGTGTGAAACTCCAAACCATTAAATAAAAAAAGTCAATAAATATTTGATCCTTTATTTTGTAAATGACAGACCCCTTGATCACTTAAAAGTCTTTCTGGGTTATTGCAATCAAAGAATTTATCAAATGCCTGTGTGAAACTCCAAACCATTAAATAAAAAATGTCAATAAATATTAGATCCTTTATTTTATATATGACAGCCCCCTTGATCACTTAGAAAAGTCTTTCTGGGTTATTGCAATCAAAGAATTTATCAAATGCCTGTGTGAAACTCCAAACCATTAAATAAAAAAAAATAAATAAAAATCAGATCCTTTATTTTGTAAATGACAGACCCCTTGATCACTTAGAAAAGTCTTTCTGGGTTATTGCAATCAAAGAATTTATCAAATGCCTGTGTGAAACTCCAAACCGTTAAATAAAAAAAAATCAATAAAAATCAGATCCTTTATTTTGTAAATGACAGACCCCTTGATCACTTAAAAGTCTTTCTGGGTTATTCCAATCAAAGAATTTATCAAATGCCTGTGTGAAACTCCAAACCATTAAATAAAAAAAGTCAATAAATATTTGATCCTTTATTTTGTAAATGACAGACCCCTTGATCACTTAAAAGTCTTTCTGGGTTATTGCAATCAAAGAATTTATCAAATGCCTGTGTGAAACTCCAAACCATTAAATAAAAAAAGTCAATAAATATTAGATCCTTTATTTTATAAATGACAGCCCCCTTGATCACTTAGAAAAGTCTTTCTGGGTTATTGCAATCAAAGAATTTATCAAATGCCTGTGTGAAACTCCAAACCGTTAAATAAAAAAAATCAATAAAAATCAGATCCTTTATTTTGTAAATGACAGACCCCTTGATCACTTAAAAGTCTTTCTGGGTTATTCCAATCAAAGAATTTATCAAATGCCTGTGTGAAACTCCAAACCAATAAATAAAAAAAATCAATAAAAATCAGATCCTTTATTTTGTAAATGACAGACCCCTTGATCACTTAAAAGTCTTTCTGGGTTATTCCAATCAAAGAATTTATCAAATGCCTGTGTGAAACTCCAAACCATTAAATAAAAAAGTCAATAAATATTAGATCCTTTATTTTATAAATGACAGCCCCCTTGATCACTTAGAAAAGTCTTTCTGGGTTATTGCAATCAAAGAATTTATCAAATGCCTGTGTGAAACTCCAAACCGTTAAATAAAAAAAAATCAATAAAAATCAGATCCTTTATTTTGTAAATGACAGACCCCTTGATCACTTAAAAGTCTTTCTGGGTTATTGCAATCAAAGAATTTATCAAATGCCTGTGTGCAACTCCAAACCAATAAATAAAAAAAATCAATAAAAATCAGATCCTTTATTTTGTAAATGACAGACCCCTGATCACTTGAGAGTCTTTCTGGGTTATTGGAAGCAAAGAATTTATCAAATGCCTGTGTGAAACTCCAAACCGTTAAATAAAAAAAAATCAATAAAAATCAGATCCTTTATTTTGTAAATGACAGACCCCTTGATCACTTAAAAGTCTTTCTGGGTTATTGCAATCAAAGAATTTATCAAATGCCTGTGTGCAACTCCAAACCAATAAATAAAAAAAATCAATAAAAATCAGATCCTTTATTTTGTAAATGACAGACCCCTGATCACTTGAGTCTTTCTGGGTTACTGGAATCAAAGAATTTATCAAATGCCTGTGTGAAACTCCAAACCGTTAAATAAAAAAAAATCAATAAAAATCAGATCCTTTATTTTGTAAATGACAGACCCCTTGATCACTTAGAAAAGTCTTTCTGGGTTATTGCAATCAAAGAATTTATCAAATGCCTGTGTGAAACTCCAAACCATTAAATAAAAAAAGTCAATAAATATTAGATCCTTTATTTTATAAATGACAGCCCCCTTGATCACTTAGAAAAGTCTTTCTGGGTTATTGGAATCAAAGAATTTATCAAATGCCTGTGTGAAACTCCAAACCGTTAAATAAAAAAAAATCAATAAAAATCAGATCCTTTATTTTGTAAATGACAGACCCCTTGATCACTTAAAAGTCTTTCTGGGTTATTGCAATCAAAGAATTTATCAAATGCCTGTGTGAAACTCCAAACCATTAAATAAAAAAAGTCAATAAATATTTGATCCTTTATTTTGTAAATGACAGACCCCTTGATCACTTAAAAGTCTTTCTGGGTTATTGCAATCAAAGAATTTATCAAATGCCTGTGTGAAACTCCAAACCATTAAATAAAAAAAGTCAATAAATATTAGATCCTTTATTTTATAAATGACAGCCCCCTTGATCACTTAAAAGTCTTTCTGGGTTATTGCAATCAAAGAATTTATCAAATGCCTGTGTGCAACTCCAAACCAATAAATAAAAAAAATCAATAAAAATCAGATCCTTTATTTTGTAAATGACAGACCCCTGATCACTTGAGAGTCTTTCTGGGTTACTGGAATCAAAGAATTTATCAAATGCCTGTGTGAAACTCCAAACCGTTAAATAAAAAAAAATCAATAAAAATCAGATCCTTTATTTTGTAAATGACAGACCCCTTGATCACTTAGAAAAGTCTTTCTGGGTTATTGCAATCAAAGAATTTATCAAATGCCTGTGTGAAACTCCAAACCGTTAAATAAAAAAAAATCAATAAAAATCAGATCCTTTATTTTGTAAATGACAGACCCCTTGATCACTTAAAAGTCTTTCTGGGTTATTGCAATCAAAGAATTTATCAAATGCCTGTGTGAAACTCCAAACCATTAAATAAAAAAAGTCAATAAATATTTGATCCTTTATTTTGTAAATGACAGACCCCTTGATCACTTAAAAGTCTTTCTGGGTTATTGCAATCAAAGAATTTATCAAATGCCTGTGTGAAACTCCAAACCATTAAATAAAAAAAGTCAATAAATATTAGATCCTTTATTTTATAAATGACAGCCCCCTTGATCACTTAGAAAAGTCTTTCTGGGTTATTGGAATCAAAGAATTTATCAAATGCCTGTGTGAAACTCCAAACCGTTAAATAAAAAAAAAATCAATAAAAATCAGATCCTTTATTTTGTAAATGACAGACCCCTTGATCACTTAAAAGTCTTTCTGGGTTATTGCAATCAAAGAATTTATCAAATGCCTGTGTGAAACTCCAAACCATTAAATAAAAAAAGTCAATAAATATTTGATCCTTTATTTTGTAAATGACAGACCCCTTGATCACTTAAAAGTCTTTCTGGGTTATTGCAATCAAAGAATTTATCAAATGCCTGTGTGAAACTCCAAACCATTAAATAAAAAAAGTCAATAAATATTAGATCCTTTATTTTATAAATGACAGCCCCCTTGATCACTTAGAAAAGTCTTTCTGGGTTATTGCAATCAAAGAATTTATCAAATGCCTGTGTGAAACTCCAAACCATTAAATAAAAAAAAAATAAATAAAAATCAGATCCTTTATTTTGTAAATGACAGACCCCTTGATCACTTAGAAAAGTCTTTCTGGGTTATTGCAATCAAAGAATTTATCAAATGCCTGTGTGAAACTCCAAACCGTTAAATAAAAAAAAATCAATAAAAATCAGATCCTTTATTTTGTAAATGACAGACCCCTTGATCACTTAAAAGTCTTTCTGGGTTATTGCAATCAAAGAATTTATCAAATGCCTGTGTGCAACTCCAAACCAATAAATAAAAAAAATCAATAAAAATCAGATCCTTTATTTTGTAAATGACAGACCCCTGATCACTTGAGAGTCTTTCTGGGTTACTGGAATCAAAGAATTTATCAAATGCCTGTGTGAAACTCCAAACCGTTAAATAAAAAAAAATCAATAAAAATCAGATCCTTTATTTTGTAAATGACAGACCCCTTGATCACTTAGAAAAGTCTTTCTGGGTTATTGCAATCAAAGAATTTATCAAATGCCTGTGTGAAACTCCAAACCGTTAAATAAAAAAAATCAATAAAAAACAGATCCTTTATTTTGTAAATGACAGACCCCTTGATCACTTAAAAGTCTTTCTGGGTTATTCCAATCAAAGAATTTATCAAATGCCTGTGTGAAACTCCAAACCATTAAATAAAAAAGTCAATAAATATTAGATCCTTTATTTTGTAAATGACAGACCCCTTGATCACTTAGAAAAGTCTTTCTGGGTTATTGCAATCAAAGAATTTATCAAATGCCTGTGTGAAACTCCAAACCATTAAATAAAAAAAGTCAATAAATATTAGATCCTTTATTTTATAAATGACTGCCCCCTTGATCACTTAGAAAAGTCTTTCTGGGTTATTGCAATCAAAGAATTTATCAAATGCCTGTGTGAAACTCCAAACCATTAAATAAAAAAAATCAACAAAAATCAGATCCTTTATTTTGTAAATGACAGACCCCTTGATCACTTAAAAGTCTTTCTGGGTTAGTGCAATCAAAGAATTTATCAAATGCCTGTGTGAAACTCTAAACCATTAAATAAAAAAAAGTCAATAAATATTAGATCCTTTATTTTGTAAATGACAGACCCCTTGATCACTTAGAAAAGTCTTTCTGGGTTATTGCAATCAAAGAATTTATCAAATGCCTGTGTGCAACTCCAAACCAATAAATAAAAAAAATCAATAAAAATCAGATCCTTTATTTTGTAAATGACAGACCCCTTGATCACTTAAAAGTCTTTCTGGGTTATTGCAATCAAAGAATTTATCAAATGCCTGTGTGAAACTCCAAACCAATAAATAAAAAAAGTCAATAAATATTTGATCCTTTATTTTGTAAATGACAGACCCCTTGATCACTTAAAAGTCTTTCTGGGTTATTGCAATCAAAGAATTTATCAAATGCCTGTGTGAAACTCCAAACCATTAAATAAAAAAAGTCAATAAATATTAGATCCTTTATTTTATAAATGACAGCCCCCTTGATCACTTAGAAAAGTCTTTCTGGGTTATTGCAATCAAAGAATTTATCAAATGCCTGTGTGAAACTCCAAACCGTTAAATAAAAATCAGATCCTTTATTTTGTAAATGACAGACCCCTTGATCACTTAGAAAAGTCTTTCTGGGTTATTGCAATCAAAGAATTTATCAAATGCCTGTGTGAAACTCCAAACCGTTAAATAAAAAAAATCAATAAAAATCAGATCCTTTATTTTGTAAATGACAGACCCCTTGATCACTTAAAAGCCTTTCTGGGTTATTGCAATCAAAGAATTTATCAAATGCCTGTGTGAAACTCCAAACCAATAAATAAAAAAAGTCAATAAATATTTGATCCTTTATTTTGTAAATGACAAACCCCTTGATCACTTAAAAGTCTTTCTGGGTTATTGCAATCAAAGAATTTATCAAATGCCTGTGTGAAACTCCAAACCATTAAATAAAAAAAGTCAATAAATATTAGATCCTTTATTTTATAAATGACAGCCCCCTTGATCACTTAGAAAAGTCTTTCTGGGTTATTGCAATCAAAGAATTTATCAAATGCCTGTGTGAAACTCCAAACCATTAAATAAAAAAATCAACAAAAATCAGATCCTTTATTTTGTAAATGACAGACCCCTTGATCACTTAGAAAAGTCTTTCTGGGTTAGTGCAATCAAAGAATTTATCAAATGCCTGTGTGAAACTCTAAACCATTAAATAAAAAAAGTCAATAAATATTAGATCCTTTATTTTGTAAATGACAGACCCCTTGATCACTTAGAAAAGTCTTTCTGGGTTATTGCAATCAAAGAATTTATCAAATGCCTGTGTGAAACTCCAAACCGTTAAATAAAAAAAAATCAATAAAAATCAGATCCTTTATTTTGTAAATGACAGACCCCTTGATCACTTAGAAAAGTCTTTCTGGGTTATTGCAATCAAAGAATTTATCAAATGCCTGTGTGAAACTCCAAACCGATAAATAAAAAAAAATCAATAAAAATCAGATCCTTTATTTTGTAAATGACAGACCCCTTTATCACTTAAAAGTCTTTCTGGGTTAGTGCAATCAAAGAATTTATCAAATGCCTGTGTGAAACTCTAAACCATTAAATAAAAAAAAGTCAATAAATATTAGATCCTTTATTTTGTAAATGACAGACCCCTTGATCACTTAGAAAAGTCTTTCTGGGTTATTGCAATCAAAGAATTTATCAAATGCCTGTGTGCAACTCCAAACCAATAAATAAAAAAAAATCAATAAAAATCAGATCCTTTATTTTGTAAATGACAGACCCCTGGAGTTCTATTCTGAACATCTTTTTGCCAAGATGTAAGATAATTTTCGTTAAAAATGTTAGTGTATGTGTGAATGTTCCGAAAGAGAAGCCGACAGTAGACGATTTTAGTCCGAGTGTCATATTCGACGAACTTAACGAAAAGCAAAAAGGTAAACAATTAATAACTCAAAGTTACAGTAAGATATAAATTTAATTATTTTTTGTTCCACATTTCTTAACTTTAGGTTATTTATGACAATTCTAAGAGACTAAAGAACGTTCTATGGAGGCATAAAGCTGCATTTTTTGATCAGCCTCTCGACCAAAGCTGTGATTTCTGCATACGATTTATGAAGTTTTTAAGGGTTTTAGAGACATCTACTTAATAAGTTGCGGGTACAATCAACTATAATTATTCCAATTGTTTAAGCGGAGGTACATAAAAAGATCCTTCTTTAATATACCATGAAAGTTCAATACAAGATCGTGTAGAACATAGATTGAGAGACTTTCGCAAGCAAGACATCATAATGATAAAAACAGTTGTTACATAGAATTTTGTGTTTGCTATACTTTGTAAAGAATTGCAATGAAAAAATTGCGGAAAAATATTCTTCAACTAAAAGCAATATTTAAAAATATTATTGTTTGAAATATACACTTCTTGGTTTAACAACGTATAGCTTTTCTTTTAGAAAACTCAACTATAGAAAATTCTAACAGGCTTTCACTTTCTATAAAGGAATACGAATCGTAAATAAAAAGCAATATTACTTTATTAGAGCAATACTTGCTGCATTTGGATGCATTCTTGATGACAAAATATACATATACTTTAAAATGTAAAGTTTTAGATAAATTACTAATCATCGGGAATGGCATCATATTTTCGAGAAGCAATTTAAAATTACATGTAGAAGATATTACTCGTGTGAATTATTGTAAATAATTGAAAATAGAGGAATAATGCCTTTTTTGAGAATAATATACTATATGATGATATTGAAAGGTTTATTTGAAATTTTCTGTAATTATAATAGTAATTTTGTGAATAACTTTATTGAAAAACTACGAACACTTTTATATACCTAAACTGTGGCAATAAAAATCATTTTAAAAGAGGAAAAAAACAGATGACCGGTTAAAAATTTTTAAAAAAAATACCAAGAGTAAGAGAAGAGTACCAGCTATCGGCAGTGTTCCTCGGATCGTCAGGTTATTACCATATTGTTGCACCAATTTAAATGAATTTTTAATTAAATGATTGAATTCGTGACAATCCGAGGTACAGACTACATGGTTGCAATTACACCTATTTTTTATTAATTTATTGTAAAAGTTAAAAATTCAAATGCACAGATATAGTTAAATAGATCACTAATATACCGATTAGTATACACAAAAATACCAAATAGTATTTTGAGGCTTATATTTTTAACTAAATATCGAGCATGTCTCTTAACATTCCGATCAATCCGGGGTGCACTTCCCTTATTAAAATTAAATTTTTGTCACTAAAAAATTGAATATTTACAACAATTGGCGTCGTTAAGATATTTTGTAATTAGCATATTTAATTGGGGTACTTTCTCATTCGAGTGGTGATTAAAGTTAAATTTTTTTAAAAATATTTTTCACTTTTGGGGCCATAATTCTAATTAGTTGTGTGTGATTCTTTATAGTTGAGTATTTTACCAGGAATTTGCAATAATTAACAGCACGTGTGATTAAAAAATCATTAGATTTCAAAAAGTTTCACTTCCAAATTTCTCTACAATCGCTCTCAAATGTATGACTGAGGAAATTTAACTACAGCATTTAATATAATATAGTATAGGTAACAGTCGTCAGATGAAGTTAAAAATTGTTTATTTTCCCACATCTATAGCTCGCATGATTCCTAAGTTTAGTGATTTTTTCATTACGGCAGAAATTTAACTTTGCTCATTATAATTAAATTAGTGCCTTTAGGAAGGTTTTGAAATATTTTTTCTTAATATATAAAACCGCAAAGAAGATTTTTTGATAAACGAAATAAGAGGAAGAAATCACTAAACGGCTAAAACTCAAAACTGTTTTTAATTTTAAGAACTTATAGTACTACCTTTCTATTACATTGAATAAAAGTGCTATAATTTTTTAAATAAAACTTATTTAACAAAAATATTACAAAAAAAATCAGTGATAGATTTGTAAAATATTTTTTTTTACCTCCTCAAGTGCAAGTAAGATATATTTTAAATTATCTTTTCCCGCCAATTTGAAATTGATTCGTTTCGTTAAGTAATATTTCGGGAGTGGCGCCACAGTCATTTCAAAGGAAATGTTGAGTGAGGAAACAGTTTGGATATCTTTTTTGCAACCTCTTTCCATTAAAGAACTAAAAAGCTAAAATGCCTCTAAGTTTCGCTTTGCTGTTGATTTTCTATCATCGTAAGTTGGCTTTGCGTCGTGATAGGCAAATGATGAGGGACATTATGAATCCATTCGACATCACTGAAGAGAGGTTAGTTTCCTTTTAAATTCTCTTTTATAATTTCTACAATTTCTTTACATACACGTATTAAAAAGATTCCTTTTTATCGCGAATTAGTTTTCAGTGAAAAATGTTTGGTTTATATGTAGTAATTCGAGAAGACATGGGATGTTGAGTGAGATGGACCCATGTGGTCCACTTCGCCTCCTGCTCACAGCTTTCGCACGATCTCCACATTGTTTGGTATATTTATGCCGTTCAACATTTAAATGAAAACCTCCAAGTTACAAATTTCTGCCTTTAAAATTGTGCGAGAAAATAGAAATTTATTTTTTTGTCCAAAAAACGACCAAAAATTTTAATTTTTTCAAAAGAATACGTGTATTTAGGTTTGCACTGGTCTCTCACTGGTGTGCAAATAACAAACCAGTGAGAGATTCATTCTTACCTCGCGTTAAAAACATCTCCACAATATTGAGTATAAAAAAGGTGATTAATCTCTCCTCAAATGACTATATATATACTGGAATGCGCAAAATATTGATTTAATTTTTGCGAATATTGAGATAAAGTTTTTTCCCTTTAATATTGCAGATTTCGTGAATATTATAGATTTCCACCACACTTGGCAATCGGCTTAATTGAGGAGATAAAGATTTACATTGATGAAAGTCCGGATATTCGAGCAATTCCTGTGCACTTGCAAGTAATGTGTGCATTACACTTTTTTGCATCTGGGTCTTACCAGCGAGTTGTAGGGAAGGACCCTTTTGCGTTTCTATCTCAAACTATGGTCTCACGGATTGTCAAGAAAATTAGTGAAGTCATCACCAATAATTTGAGCGAAAAATATGTTAAATTGCCGCTCACTGAAGAAGAAGCAATTCCTATTAAGTCTTCATTTTTAAGTGAAACAGGAATTCCTGGAATACTTGGAATAATTGATGGTACCCATGTGGCATTGGTCAATATTTCAAAAGACGAGGAATATATTTATGTCAACCGTAAGGGATTTCACTCGATTAATGTTCAAATTATTTGCGACAACGATTAAATAATTTTGAATTGCAATGCGAGATATCCAGGCAGTTGCCACGACTCTCACGTTTTTGAAAGTTCACTTCCACTTCGAATTATTTCAAACCTTAATGCATCTAATAAAATTAATTGGATTATTGGTGATAATGGCTATGCACTTAAAGATTATATGGTAACGCCATTTAAAAGACCAAATAATCCAGAAGAAGAGCATTTTAATATGGTTCACAAAAAAATACGCAGCAAAGTTGAGAGATGCATTGGCGTCTTGAAAGGAAGATTTCGCTGTTTGATAAAGGATCGTGCTTTGCACTATTCTCACAAACGAGCTGCATATATAATTTACGCGGCATGTGTATGCCATAACATATTGATGCAAAATAAAGTTCCTATTAATGAAAATGAAATTATAATGGACGAAGATGATGATTCTCCTATTAATTCAAATAATACTCGTTCGTTTGGTCGAAGCTATTTGGTACAATATGTAACTCAAAATAATATTCATCTATAACTTCATAACTTTTATTTCACTCATAAATAATATTTCATTTATTATGAATTTCAAAAAATCACAGAATATTGGGATATTTTAGTTAAATACTCTTCAATATATTAAGATTTTTTTCAGTCTAATTAAGTCAGTTCAATTTTTTTCATTATCATCAATAATCACAAAAATATAGGAGGAATCTTAAAGAAATAACTTTGAAGCATGAATTCATAAATTTTGAATAACATTGTGAATAAATAAAGACATTAGAAATGATTTTTGCCATTTCAATCAGCAATGTTTCCGGAGTAACGATGGGTAATCAAGTTTTTTAATTCCTGGAGGCTTTCAGCAAAAATATTTATCATCGCAGTCTGTCCTCTTACAAGATTATCCACCGAATCCGCCTGTCGTTCCATCGCAGTGGCCAGTCTCTCACTGGAGGCCAATGCTCTTCCAATATTTGTCATAGAAAGGCCGTCATTCCTCCGATTCCCTTGTGGACGGGTATTCCTTGTCCTTCTTTGACGAGGTTCTGGGGGTACAGGTGCTTCACCAGCAGGTGGCTCTGGTGGTACTAGATTTTCTGCATTTTGCGGCAGTAGAGGAGAGCTTCTTATGTTCGATGGCAGTTCTCTGCCTTGTGACGGAACTTCAGCCTCCAATTCTCTGTCATGGTTAACCTGTGATGATGGAATAAAGTTGGCTGAACATCAATTTGTTGCGGAGAAGAAATACTGTCGTCCATTTCTCTCAATAAAAAAAAATATAATTATAAGTGAAACTAACCTCTCGGGCATCACTTTGTTGTACAGTTCCATCACAGTCTTCCGGACGCTGGAGTGCAAACGCTACGTTCGTTCTTCCGCGTACCCCAATCTCTCCAATTTGGGGATGTCCATCGCCAGCACATCTCAGAAATTTCTCCAGCAACCAATCTTCCGGCGTCAGTAGGTGTCTCTCTAAGATTTCACCTCCACCTGTTTCATGACGAGATTGTCGGAGATTTCTTAGTTTTATTTTGAAGGTTGTCTTCATGTGGTTGAAAGTATCCTTCCAGCCTTTGGCGTCTCTTCGAGCTCCTCCTTCCTCCATAGAGTTTAATCTCTCTGCCAAAACATCCCATAGATGTTCCTGCGTGTGCTGGCCGTCTACAGTGGCATGTCCATAAAGCTCAGCCCAATGAATATCAATGAAATCTAGGAGAGCTCGCTTTTGTTCCTTTGTAACTCGTCCCTAAGAACAATAAACACAAAATTATACACCTAATCGTATTTAATTAAAATAAAATAACCTTACCGTCATTTTTGCGCGACTTTCTTTGAGGATCAATTTTGTCACACACACAGAAGACACAGAAGTACGTTTCGTTAACCGCGTATGGCGCTGGCGATCTTCGCGCATTTTTGAAATTAAGTTTTCACACACATATAGTCATGCAAATTCTGTGTACGTGTGTAAAGATATATCTTTTTCTTACCAAAAAGATGTTCAGAATAGACCTCCTGATCACTTGAGAGTCTTTCTGGGTTATTGGAATCAAAGAATTTATCAAATGCCTGTGTGAAACTCCAAACCGTTAAATAAAAAAAAATAAATAAAAATCAGATCCTTTATTTTGTAAATGACAGACCCCTTGATCACTTAGAAAAATCTTTCTGGGTTATTGCAATCAAAGAATTTATCAAATGCCTGTGTGAAACTCCAAACCGTTAAATAAAAAAAAATCAATAAAAATCAGATCCTTTATTTTGTAAATGACAGACCCCTTGATCACTTAAAAGTCTTTCTGGGTTAGTGCAATCAAAGAATTTATCAAATGCCTGTGTGAAACTCTAAACCATTACATAAAAAAAAGTCAATAAATATTAGATCCTTTATTTTGTAAATGACAGACCCCTTGATCACTTAGAAAAGTCTTTCTGGGTTATTGCAATCAAAGAATTTATCAAATGCCTGTGTGAAACTCCAAACCGTAAAATAAAAAAAAATCAATAAAAATCAGATCCTTTATTTTGTAAATGACAGACCCCTTGATCACTTAGAAAAGTCTTTCTGGGTTATTGCAATCAAAGAATTTATCAAATGCCTGTGTGAAACTCTAAACCGTTAAATAAAAAAAAAATCAATAAAAATCAGATCCTTTATTTTGTAAATGACAGACCTCTTTATCACTTAGAAAAGTCTTTCTGGGTTATTGCAATCAAAGAATTTATCAAATGCCTGTGTGAAACTCCAAACCATTAAATAAAAAAAATCAATAAAAATCAGATCCTTTATTTTGTAAATGACAGACCCCTTGATCACTTAAAAGTCTTTCTGGGTTATTGCAATCAAAGAATTTATCAAATACCTGTGTGAAACTCCAAACCATTAAATAAAAAAAATGAACAAGAATCAGATCCTTTATTTTGTAAATGACAGACCCCTTGATCACTTAAAAGTCTTTCTGGGTTATTGCAATCAAAGAATTTATCAAATGCCTGTGTGAAACTCCAAACCATTAAATAAAAAAAGTCAATACATATTAGATCCTTTATTTTATAAATGACAGCCCCCTTGATCACTTAGAAAAGTCTTTCTGGGTTATTGCAATCAAAGAATTTATCAAATGCCTGTGTGAAACTCCAAACCATTAAATGAAAAAATCAACAAAAATCAAATCCTTTATTTTGTAAATGACAGACCCCTTGATCACTTAGAAAAGTCTTTCTGGGTTATTGCAATCAAAGAATTTATCAAATGCCTGTGTGAAACTCCAAACCGTTAAATAAAAAAATCAATAAAAATCAGATCCTTTATTTTGTAAATGACAGACCCCTTGATAACTTAAAAGTCTTTCTGGGTTATTGCAATCAAAGAATTTATCAAATGCCTGTGTGAAACTCCAAACCATTAAATAAAAAAAAATCAATAAAAATCAGTTCCTTTATTTTGTAAATGACAGACCCCTTGATCACTTAAAAAAGTCTTTCTGGGTTATTGCAATCAAAGAATTTATCAAATGCCTGTGTGAAACTACAAACCATTAAATAAAAAAAAGTCAATAAATATTAGATCCTTTATTTTGTAAATGACAGACCCCTTGATCACTTAGAAAAGTCTTTCTGGGTTATTGCAATCAAAGAATTTATCAAATGCCTGTGTGAAACTCCAAACCGTTAAATAAAAAAAATCAATAAAAATCAGATCCTTTATTTTGTAAATGACAGACCCCTTGATCACTTAGAAAAGTCTTTCTGGGTTATTGCAATCAAAGAATTTATCAAATGCCTGTGTGAAACTCCAAACCGTTAAATAAAAAAAAATCAATAAAAATCAGATCCTTTATTTTGTAAATGACAGACCCCTTGATCACTTAAAAGTCTTTCTGGATTATTGCAATCAAAGAATTTATCAAATGCCTGTGTGAAACTCCAAACCATTAAATAAAAAAAGTCAATAAATATTTGATCCTTTATTTTGTAAATGACAGACCCCTTGATCACTTAAAAGTCTTTCTGGGTTATTGCAATCAAAGAATTTATCAAATGCCTGTGTGAAACTCCAAACCATTAAATAAAAAAAATCAACAAAAATCAGATCCTTTATTTTGTAAATGACAGACCTCTTTATCACTTAGAAAAGTCTTTCTGTGTTATTGCAATCAAAGAATTTATCAAATGCCTGTGTGAAACTCCAAACCATTAAATAAAAAAAATCAACAAAAATCAGATACTTTATTTTGTAAATGACAGACCCCTTGATCACTTAAAAGTCTTTCTGGGTTAGTGCAATCAAAGAATTTATCAAATGCCTGTGTGAAACTCTAAACCATTACATAAAAAAAAGTCAATAAATATTAGATCCTTTATTTTGTAAATGACAGACCCCTTGATCACTTAGAAAAGTCTTTCTGGGTTATTGCAATCAAAGAATTTATCAAATGCCTGTGTGAAACTCCAAACCGTTAAATAAAAAAAAATCAATAAAAATCAGATCCTTTATTTTGTAAATGACAGACCTCTTTATCACTTAGAAAAGTCTTTCTGGGTTATTGCAATCAAAGAATTTATCAAATGCCTGTGTGAAATTCCAAACCATTAAATAAAAAAAATCAATAAAAATCAGATCCTTTATTTTGTAAATGACAGACCCCTTGATCACTTAAAAGTCTTTCTGGGTTATTGCAATCAAAGAATTTATCAAATACCTGTGTGAAACTCCAAACCATTAAATAAAAAAAAATGAACAAAAATCAGATCCTTTATTTTGTAAATGACAGACCCCTTGATCACTTAAAAGTCTTTCTGGGTTATTGCAATCAAAGAATTTATCAAATACCTGTGTGAAACTCCAAACCTGAACAAAAATCAGATCCTTTATTTTGTAAATGACAGATTGATCACTTAAAAGTCTTTCTGGGTTATTGCAATCAAAGAATTTATCAAATGCCTGTGTGAAACTCCAAACCATTAAATAAAAAAAGTCAATAAATATTAGATCCTTTATTTTATAAATGACAGCCCCCTTGATCACTTAGAAAAGTCTTTCTGGGTTATTGCAATCAAAGAATTTATCAAATGCCTGTGTGAAACTCCAAACCATTAAATAAAAAAATCAACAAAAATCAAATCCTTTATTTTGTAAATGACAGACCCCTTGATCACTTAAAAGTCTTTCTGGGTTATTGCAATCAAAGAATTTATCAAATGCCTGTGTGAAACTCCAAACCGTTAAATAAAAAAATCAATAAAAATCAGATCCTTTATTTTGTAAATGACAGACCCCTTGATAACTTAAAAGTCTTTCTGGGTTATTGCAATCAAAGAATTTATCAAATGCCTGTGTGAAACTCCAAACCATTAAATAAAAAAAATCAATAAAATTCAGATCCTTTATTTTGTAAATGACAGACCCCTTGATCACTTAAAAAAGTCTTTCTGGATTATTGCAATCAAAGAATTTATCAAATGCCTGTGTGAAACTCCAAACCATTAAATAAAAAAAGTCAATAAATATTTGATCCTTTATTTTGTAAATGACAGACCCCTTGATCACTTAAAAGTCTTTCTGGGTTATTGCAATCAAAAAATTTATCAAATGCCTGTGTGAAACTCCAAACCATTAAATAAAAAAAGTCAATAAATATTAGATCCTTTATTTTATAAATGGCAGCCCCCTTGATCACTTAGAAAAGTCTTTCTGGGTTATTGCAATCAAAGAATTTATCAAATGCCTGTGTGAAACTCCAAACCATTAAATAAAAAAAATAAATAAAAATCAGATCCTTTATTTTGTAAATCACAGACCCCTTGATCACTTAGAAAAGTCTTTCTGGGTTATTGCAATCAAAGAATTTATCAAATGCCTGTGTGAAACTCCAAACCGTTAAATAAAAAAAAATCAATAAAAATCAGATCCTTTATTTTGTAAATGACAGACCCCTTGATCACTTAAAAGTCTTTCTGGGTTATTGCAATCAAAGAATTTATCAAATGCCTGTGTGAAACTCCAAACCATTAAATAAAAAAGTCAATAAATATTAGATCCTTTATTTTGTAAATGACAGACCCCTTGATCACTTAAAAGTCTTTCTGGGTTAGTGCAATCAAAGAATTTATCAAATGCCTGTGTGAAACTCTAAACCATTAAATAAAAAAAAGTCAATAAATATTAGATCCCTTATTTTGTAAATGACGGACCCCTTGATCACTTAGAAAAGTCTTTCTGGGTTATTGCAATCAAAGAATTTATCAAATGCCTGTGTGAAACTCCAAACCGTAAAATAAAAAAAAAATCAATAAAAATCAGATCCTTTATTTTGTAAATGACAGACCCCTTGATCACTTAGAAAAGTCTTTCTGGGTTATTGCAATCAAAGAATTTATCAAATGCCTGTGTGAAACTCCAAACCGTTAAATAAAAAAAAAATCAATAAAAATCAGATCCTTTATTTTGTAAATGACAGACCTCTTTATCACTTAGAAAAGTCTTTCTGGGTTATTGCAATCAAAGAATTTATCAAATGCCTGTGTGAAACTCCAAACCATTAAATAAAAAAAATCAACAAAAATCAGATCCTTTATTTTGTAAATGACAGACCCCTTGATCACTTAAAAGTCTTTCTGGGTTAGTGCAATCAAAGAATTTATCAAATGCCTGTGTGAAACTCTAAACCATTAAATAAAAAAAAGTCAATAAATATTAGATCCTTTATTTTGTAAATGACAGACCACTTGATCACTTAAAAAAGTCTTTCTGGATTATTGCAATCAAAGAATTTATCAAATGCCTGTGTGAAACTCCAAACCATTAAATAAAAAAAGTCAATAAATATTAGATCCTTTATTTTATAAATGGCAGCCCCCTTGATCACTTAGAAAAGTCTTTCTGGGTTATTGCAATCAAAGAATTTATCAAATGCCTGTGTGAAACTCCAAACCATTAAATAAAAAAAAAATAAATAAAAATCAGATCCTTTATTTTGTAAATGACAGACCCCTTGATCACTCAGAAAAGTCTTTCTGGGTTATTGCAATCAAAGAATTTATCAAATGCCTGTGTGAAACTCCAAACCGTTAAATAAAAAAAAATCAATAAAAATCAGATCCTTTATTTTGTAAATGACAGACCCCTTGATCACTTAAAAGTCTTTCTGGGTTATTGCAATCAAAGAATTTATCAAATGCCTGTGTGAAACTCCAAACCATTAAATAAAAAAGTCAATAAATATTAGATCCTTTATTTTGTAAATGACAGACCCCTTGATCACTTAGAAAAGTCTTTCTGGGTTATTGCAATCAAAGAATTTATCAAATGCCTGTGTGAAACTCCAAACCATTAAATAAAAAAAGTCAATAAATATTAGATCCTTTATTTTATAAATGACAGCCCCCTTGATCACTTAGAAAAGTCTTTCTGGGTTATTGCAATCAAAGAATTTATCAAATGCCTGTGTGAAACTCCAAACCGTTAAATAAAAAAATCAACAAAAATCAGATCCTTTATTTTGTAAATGACAGACCCCTTGATCACTTAAAAGTCTTTCTGGGTTAGTGCAATCAAAGAATTTATCAAATGCCTGTGTGAAACTCTAAACCATTAAATAAAAAAAAGTCAATAAATATTAGATGCCTTATTTTGTAAATGACAGACCCCTTGATCACTTAGAAAAGTCTTTCTGGGTTATTGCAATCAAAGAATTTATCAAATGCCTGTGTGAAACTCCAAACCAATAAATAAAAAAAATCAATAAAAATCAGATCCTTTATTTTGTAAATGACAGACCCCTGATCACTTGAAAGTCTTTCTGGGTTATTGGAATCAAAGAATTTATCAAATGCCTGTGTGAAACTCCAAACCAATAAATAAAAAAAATCAATAAAAATCAGATCCTTTATTTTGTAAATGACAGACCCCTTGATCACTTAGAAAAGTCTTTCTGGGTTATTGCAATCAAAGAATTTATCAAATGCCTGTGTGAAACTCTAAACCATTAAATAAAAAAAAGTCAATAAATATTATATGCCTTATTTTGTAAATGACAGACCCCTTGATCACTTAGAAAAGTCTTTCTGGGTTATTGCAATCAAAGAATTTATCAAATGCCTGTGTGAAACTCCAAACCAATAAATAAAAAAAATCAATAAAAATCAGATCCTTTATTTTGTAAATGACAGACCCCTGATCACTTGAAAGTCTTTCTGGGTTATTGGAATCAAAGAATTTATCAAATGCCTGTGTGAAACTCCAAACCAATAAATAAAAAAAATCAATAAAAATCAGATCCTTTATTTTGTAAATGACAGACCCCTTGATCACTTAGAAAAGTCTTTCTGGGTTATTGCAATCAAAGAATTTATCAAATGCCTGTGTGAAACTCCAAACCATTAAATAAAAAAATCAACAAAAATCAGATCCTTTATTTTGTAAATGACAGACCCCTTGATCATTTAAAAGTCTTTCTGGGTTATTGCAATCAAAGAATTTATCAAATGCCTGTGTGAAACTCCAAACCAATAAATAAAAAAAATCAATAAAAATCAGATCCTTTATTTTGTAAATGACAGACCCCTGATCACTTGAAAGTCTTTCTGGGTTATTGGAATCAAAGAATTTATCAAATGCCTGTGTGAAACTCCAAACCAATAAATAAAAAAAATCAATAAAAATCAGATCCTTTATTTTGTAAATGACAGACCCCTTGATCACTTAGAAAAGTCTTTCTGGGTTATTGCAATCAAAGAATTTATCAAATGCCTGTGTGAAACTCCAAACCATTAAATAAAAAAATCAACAAAAATCAGATCCTTTATTTTGTAAATGACAGACCCCTTGATCACTTAGAAAAGTCTTTCTGGGTTATTGCAATCAAAGAATTTATCAAATGCCTGTGTGAAACTCCAAACCAATAAATAAAAAAAATCAATAAAAATCAGATCCTTTATTTTGTAAATGACAGACCCCTGATCACTTGAAAGTCTTTCTGGGTTATTGGAATCAAAGAATTTATCAAATGCCTGTGTGAAACTCCAAACCAATAAATAAAAAAAATCAATAAAAATCAGATCCTTTATTTTGTAAATGACAGACCCCTTGATCACTTAGAAAAGTCTTTCTGGGTTATTGCAATCAAAGAATTTATCAAATGCCTGTGTGAAACTCCAAACCATTAAATAAAAAAAATCAACAAAAATCAGATCCTTTATTTTGTAAATGACAGACCCCTTGATCATTTAATAGTCTTTCTGGGTTATTGCAATCAAAGAATTTATCAAATGCCTGTGTGAAACTCCAAACCGTTAAATAAAAAAAAATCAATAAAAATCAGATCCTTTATTTTGTAAATGACAGACCCCTTGATCACTTAGAAAAGTCTTTCTGGGTTATTGCAATCAAAGAATTTATCAAATGCCTGTGTGAAACTCCAAACCGTTAAATAAAAAAAAATCAATAAAAATCAGATCCTTTATTTTGTAAATGACAGACCCCTTGATCACTTAGAAAAGTCTTTCTGGGTTATTGCAATCAAAGAATTTATCAAATGCCTGTGTGAAACTCCAAACCATTAAATAAAAAAAATCAATAAAAATCAGATCCTTTATTTTGTAAATGACAGACCCCTTGATCACTTAAAAGTCTTTCTGGGTTATTGCAATCAAAGAATTTATCAAATACCTGTGTGAAGCTCCAAACCATTAAATAAAAAAAATCAATAAAAATCAGATCCTTTATTTTGTAAATGACAGACCCCTTGATCACTTAGAAAAGTCTTTCTGGGTTATTGCAATCAAAGAATTTATCAAATGCCTGTGTGAAACTCCAAACCATTAAATGAAAAAATCAACAAAAATCAGATCCTTTATTTTGTAAATGACAGACCCCTTGATCACTTAGAAAAGTCTTTCTGGGTTATTGCAATCAAAGAATTTATCAAATGCCTGTGTGAAACTCCAAACCGTTAAATAAAAAAAATCAATAAAAATCAGATCCTTTATTTTGTAAATGACAGACCCCTTGATCACTTATAAAAGTCTTTCTGGGTTATTGCAATCAAAGAATTTATCAAATGCCTGTGTGAAACTCCAAACCATTAAATAAAAAAAATCAACAAAAATCAGATCCTTTATTTTGTAAATGACAGACCCCTTGATCACTTAAAAGTCTTTCTGGGTTATTGCAATCAAAGAATTTATAAAATGCCTGTGTGAAACTCCAAACCGTTAAATAAAAAAAAAAGAAAAATCAGATCCTTTATTTTGTAAATGACAGACCCCTTGATCACTTAGAAAAGTCTTTCTGGGTTATTGCAATCAAAGAATTTATCAAATGCCTGTGTGAAACTCCAAACCATTAAATGAAAAAATCAACAAAAATCAGATCCTTTATTTTGTAAATGACAGACCCCTTGATCACTTAGAAAAGTCTTTCTGGGTTATTGCAATCAAAGAATTTATCAAATGCCTGTGTGAAACTCCAAACCGTTAAATAAAAAAAAATCAATAAAAATCAGATCCTTTATTTTGTAAATGACAGACCCCTTGATCACTTAGAAAAGTCTTTCTGGGTTATTGCAATCAAAGAATTTATCAAATGCCTGTGTGAAACTCCAAACCATTAAATAAAAAAAATCAATAAAAATCAGATCCTTTATTTTGTAAATGACAGACCCCTTGATCACTTAAAAGTCTTTCTGGGTTATTGCAATCAAAGAATTTATCAAATACCTGTGTGAAGCTCCAAACCATTAAATAAAAAAAATCAATAAAAATCAGATCCTTTATTTTGTAAATGACAGACCCCTTGATCACTTAGAAAAGTCTTTCTGGGTTATTGCAATCAAAGAATTTATCAAATGCCTGTGTGAAACTCCAAACCATTAAATAAAAAAGTCAATAAATATTAGATCTTTAATTTTGTAAGTGACAGACCCCTTGATCACTTAGAAAAGTCTTTCTGGGTTATTGAAATCAAAGAATTTATCAAATGCCTGTGTGAAACTCCAAACCATTAAATAATAAAAATCAACAAAAATCAGATCCTTTATTTTGTAAATGACAGACCCCTTGATCACTTAAAAGTCTTTCTGGGTTAGTGCAATCAAAGAATTTATCAAATGCCTGTGTGAAACTCTAAACCATTAAATAAAAAAAAAGTCAATAAATATTAGATCCTTTATTTTGTAAATGACAGACCCTTGATCACTTAAAAGTCTTTCTGGGTTATTGCAATCAAAGAATTTATCAAATGCCTGTGTGAAACTCCAAACCATTAAATAAAAAAAGTCAATAAATATTTGATCCTTTATTTTGTAAATGACAGACCCCTTGATCACTTAAAAGTCTTTCTGGGTTATTGCAATCAAAGAATTTATCAAATGCCTGTGTGAAACTCCAAACCATTAAATAAAAAAAGTCAATAAATATTTGATCCTTTATTTTGTAAATGACAGACCCCTTGATCACTTAAAAGTCTTTCTGGGTTATTGCAATCAAAG